>NW_027195056.1:535000-562909 GCF_038502225.1 Cherax quadricarinatus
CCGTTGGATTTTGGGATATCCCCTTACTCATTTTTGGTCTGCAAATTTTAGTGGCCGTAGCAGTGACGATTATGTGTGAAAGTGCGTCATAGAAAGTGGACAAGTGTCTTCTATGTGTGTGTGTCCCAGCGGTTCAAGACGTACTGGTGTACACTGGGAACCTCGTTCTGATAGGTCTCTTCAGAGGCCCGTCGCCTCGTGTCACCCCGGTCAAAGACCTTCTAAATCAAAATTATGGACTTTCTTTGGAGAATGGGCTTTCGGGATACTTAGAAATTACTTAGATGAAGCGTTTGAAGGACGACGTTCCTTAGAACGACCTGTTTTGAGCATGGGTGTCCGTACAGAGAGAATAAAAATATTTCAAAACTGGATCGCCCCCTTTGTGATTTTTTGAGTTACGGAGCGCCTAGAGTGGACGCTGGTTGATACCAGCTGCGATCTGGAGGGTGGATAAACGGCACTGGGTAGATAGGTGGGTGAAAAGACCCATTTTGGGTAGATTCTGTAGGTTGGCGAGGCCTAAGGGGCCACTCATAACCATGTGACATAAGGCCTATCAAGTATTCTGGGCGTCGAAGCGCTCCCAGGACGCTACCTCCACCACTACCACCACTGCCACCACTGCCACCACTGCCACCACTACCACCCCCACCACTGCCACCTCTCGAAGAAGCAGCAGGGCTCCAGCAGCCGGTGCTGGAGCCTCCAGCACCGCCTCCACCACCAACACCACCAACACCATCACCAACACGGTGAAAATGCTTAGTCCTAAAATGCAAAGAACAATCAGGATTAACGAAAACCAAGTTCTGATGCTTGCTGAGAAGGCCAGGCACGACCATAACTACTCTGGCTACCTCTATAAGAGATCCTCAGACTCAAACAAGTGGCAACTACGATGGTTTACCCTGTACCAGGTGGGTACCACTAGTTTAAGTGGTAGTTACCATAGTTAACCCTGTACCAGGTGGGTACCACTTGTTACAGTGGCAGTTACGATAGTTATATATATATATATATATATATATATATATATATATATATATATATATATATATATATATATATATATATATATATATATATATATATATATTCAATTCAATTCAATTCAAGTTTATTCTCTATAAGGCTTACAATGTGGGGTTTTCAGGTTATAAAATACTAATTACAGAGGGGGGCCACTAGGACACCTAGCATGGCTAGGCATTACAGAGGGGGCCACTAGGACACCTAGCATGGCTAGGCATTACAGAGGGGGCCACTAGGACACCTAGCCTGGCTAGGCATTTTGGGCAGACTTAGATTAATTCTTAACATTAAATCCTTACAGATTATGGTATTAAGGCTAAGTGACTACATCATAATTTGTGAGTTTAACAATGTGAATGTTGTTGTTTTGGCACAATACAAAGTGTCTATATTGGAGTATCATAGGCAAACTTATGACTAGTTAGGATTTATTATTTTAAGATTAAGATTAGTATTTCTGGGTTTATAGTCAGTGGGTGAGTGAGTGTAAGTGTGAACCACCAGGTGGTTATCATGTAGTTAGTTGTCGGGGTGGATCAGGGAGATAAGATGTTTTCTAACTGTAGTTTTGAAGGTGATGAATGTGTCTGCAGTTCTAGAGTTCTCAGGTAAGGTGTTCCAGATTTTAGGGCCTTTGACATATATTGAATTTTTGTAAAGGTTTAGTCGGACACGGGGAATGTCGTAGAGATGTTTGTGTCTGGTGTTATGCCTGTGGGTTCTGTCACAACTATCAAGAAAACGTTTTAGGTCAAGGTTGATATTGGAGTTTAAGGCCCTGTAGATATAGATTGCACAGTAGTTTTAGTGATTATTCTTACTGCAGCTTTTTGTTGGGTTATTATTGGCTTTAGGTGTGTTGCTGCAGTTGATCCCCAAGCACAAATAGCATAGGTGAGGTATGGATAAATAAGTGAATGGTATAGTGTGAGAAGGGCATTTTGCGGCACGTAGTATCGTATCTTGGAGAGGATCCCAACCGTTTTGGATACTTTTTTGGTTATGTGTTGGATATGGGTGCTGAAATTCAGGTTGTTGTCCAGGTATAGGCCTAGGAATTTACCCCCATTATTTCTGGTAATTAGAGTGTTGTCAATCTTATTGTTAATTTGTGCATCTCCTGCTCTGCTACCAAACATAATGTAGTAGGTTTTGCCAGTGTTAAGCGTAAGTTTATTGGCTGTCATCCAAGTCGATATTTTGATCAGCTCCTCATTAACAATGGTGTATACATATATATATATATATATATATATATATATATATATATATATATATATATATATATATATATATATATATATATATATATATATATATATATATATATATATATATATATATATATATACACTTTTTACAGTGTATATACACTTGTTTTCAGAGTTTCCATGTCAGATATAATCAGGGCGTAGCAGATACAGTTATTTCTAGATTTGATGGGATGGGCCTCTATAACACCTTGTTCTTCATCACCCTGGTATAACATGCTGTTCATCACCCTGGTATAACATCTTGTTCTTCATCACCCTGGTATAACATCTTGTTCTTCATCACCCTGGTATAACATCTTGTTCTTCATCACCCTGGTATAACATCTTGTTCATCACCCTGGTATAACATCTTGTTCTTCATCACCCTGGTATAACATCTTGTTCTTCATCACCCTGGTATAACATCTTGTTCTTCATCACCCTGGTATAACATCTTGTTCTTCATCACCCTGGTATAACATCTTGTTCTTCATCACCCTGGTATAACATCTTGTTCTTCATCACCCTGGTATAACATCTTGTTCTTCATCACCCTGGTATAACATCTTGTTCTTCATCACCCTGGTATAACATCTTGTTCTTCATCACCCTGGTATAACATCTTGTTCTTCATCACCCTGGTATAACATCTTGTTCTTCATCACCCTGGTATAACATCTTGTTCTTCATCACCCTGGTATAACATCTTGTTCATCACCCTGGTATAACATCTTGTTCTTCATCACCCTGGTATAACATCTTGTTCTTCATCACCCTGGTATAACATCTTGTTCATCACCCTGGTATAACATCTTGTTCTTCATCACCCTGGTATAACATCTTGTTCTTCATCACCCTGGTATAACATCTTGTTCTTCATCACCCTGGTATAACATTTTGTTCTTCATCACCCTCGCATAACATCTTGTTCATCACCCTGGTATAACATCTTGTTCTTCATCACCCTGGTATAACACCTTGTTCATCACCCTGGTATAACATTTTGTTCTTCATCACCCTCGTATAACATCTTGTTCTTCATCACCCTGGTATAACATCTTGTTCTTCATCACCCTGGTATAACATCTTGTTCTTCATCACCCTGGTATAACATTTTGTTTTTCATCACCCTCGTATAACATCTTGTTCATCACCCTGGTATAACATCTTGTTCTTCATCACCCTGGTATAACACCTTGTTCATCACCCTGGTATAACATTTTGTTCTTCATCACCCTGGTATAACACCTTGTTCATCACCCTGGTATAACATCTTGTTCTTCATCACCCTGGTATAACATCTTGTTCTTCATCACCCTGGTGTAACATCTTGTTCATCACCCTGGTATAACATCTTGTTCTTCATCACCTTGGTATAACATCTTGTTCTTCATCACCCTGGTATAACATTTTGTTCTTCATCACCCTCGTATAACATCTTGTTCTTCATCACCCTGGTATAACATCTTGTTCTTCATCACCCTGGTATAACATCTTGTTCTTCATCACCCTGGTATAACATTTTGTTCTTCATCACCCTCGTATAACATCTTGTTCATCACCCTGGTATAACATCTTGTTCTTCATCACCCTGGTATAACATCTTGTTCTTCATCACCCTGGTATAACATTTTGTTCTTCATCACCCTCGTATAACATCTTGTTCATCACCCTGGTATAACATCTTGTTCTTCATCACCCTGGTATAACATCTTGTTCTTCATCACCCTGGTATAACATCATGTTCTTCATCACCCTCGTATAACACCTTGTTCATCACCCTGGTATAACATCTTGTTCTTCATCACCCTGGTATAACATCTTGTTCTTCATCACCCTGGTATAACATCTTGTTCATCACCCTGGTATAACATCTTGTTCTTCATCACCCTGGTATAACATCTTGTTCATCACCCTGGTATAACATCTTGTTCATCACCCTGGTATAACATCTTGTTCTTCATCACCCTGGTATAACATCTTGTTCATCACCCTGGTATAACACCTTGTTCATCACCCTGGTATAACATCTTGTTCTTCATCACCCTCGTATAACATCTTGTTCATCACCCTGGTATAACATCTTGTTCATCACCCTGGTATAACATCTTGTTCATCACCCTGGTATAACATCTTGTTCTTCATCACCCTGGTATAACATCTTGTTCATCACCCTGGTATAACATCTTGTTCATCACCCTGGTATAACATCTTGTTCTTCATCACGCTGGTATAATATCTTGTTCTTCATCACCCTGGTATAACATCTTGTTCATCACCCTGGTATAACATCTTGTTCATCACCCTGGTATAACATCTTGTTCTTCATCACCCTGGTATAACATCTTGTTCTTCATCACCCTGGTATAACATCTTGTTCTTCATCACCCTGGTATAACATCTTGTTCTTCATCACCCTGGTATAACATCTTGTTCTTCATCACCCTGGTATAACATCTTGTTCATCACCCTGGTATAACATCTTGTTCTTCATCACCCTGGTATAACATCTTGTTCTTCATCACCCTGGTATAACATCTTGTTCTTCATCACCCTGGTATAACATCTTGTTCATCACCCTGGTATAACATCTTGTTCTTCATCACCCTGGTATAACATCTTGTTCATCACCCTGGTATAACATCTTGTTCTTCATCACCCTGGTATAACATCTTGTTCATCACCCTGGTATAACATCTTGTTCTTCATCACCCTGGTATAACATCTTGTTCATCACCCTGGTATAACATCTTGTTCTTCATCACCCTGGTATAACATCTTGTTCTTCATCACCCTGGTATAACATCTTGTTCATCACCCTGGTATAACATCTTGTTCTTCATCACCCTGGTATAACATCTTGTTCTTCATCACCCTGGTATAACATCTTGTTCATCACCCTGGTATAACATCTTGTTCATCACCCTGGTATAACATCTTGTTCATCACCCTGGTATAACATCTTGTTCTTCATCACCCTGGTATAACATCTTGTTCATCACCCTGGTATAACATCTTGTTCATCACCCTGGTATAACATCTTGTTCATCACCCTGGTATAACATCTTGTTCTTCATCACCCTGGTATAACATCTTGTTCTTCATCACCCTGGTATAACATCTTGTTCTTCATCACCCTGGTATAACATCTTGTTCATCACCCTGGTATAACACCTTGTTCATCACCCTGGTATAACATCTTGTTCTTCATCACCCTAGTATAACATCTTGTTCATCACCCTGGTATAACATCTTGTTCTTCATCACCCTGGTATAACATCTTGTTCATCACCCTGGTATAACATCTTGTTCATCACCCTGGTATAACATCTTGTTCATCACCCTGGTATAACACCTTGTTCATCACCCTGGTATAACATCTTGTTCATCACCCTGGTATAACATCTTGTTCATCACCCTGGTATAACATCTTGTTCATCACCCTGGTATAACATCTTGTTCTTCATCACCCTGGTATAACATCTTGTTCTTCATCACCCAGGTATAACACCTTGTACATCACCCTGGTATAACATCTTGTTCATCAACCTGGTATAACATCTTGTTCATCACCCTGGTATAACATCTTGTTCTTCATCACCCAGGTATAACACCTTGTACATCACCCTGGTATAACATCTTGTTCATCAACCTGGTATAACATCTTGTTCATCACCCTGGTATAACATCTTGTTCATCACCCTGGTATAACACCTTGTTCATCACCCTGGTATAACATCTTGTTCATCACCCTGGTATAACATCTTGTTCATCACCCTGGTATAACATCTTGTTCATCACCCTGGTATAACATCTTGTTCTTCATCACCCTGGTATAACATCTTGTTCTTCATCACCCTGGTATAACACTTTTCATCACCCTTGTAGAACATCTTGTTCATCACCCTGGTATAACACCTTGTTCATCACCCTGGTATAACATCTTGCTCTTCATCACCCTGGTATAACACCTTGTTCATCACCCTGGTATAACATCTTGTTCATCAACCTGGTATAACATATTGTTCATCACCCTGGTATAACATCTTGTTCATCACCCTGGTATAACATCTAGTTCTTCATCACCCTGGTATAACATCTTGTTCATCACCCTGTTATAACATCTTGTACATCACCCTGGTATAACATCTTGTTCATCAACCTGGTATAACATCTTGTTCATCACCCTGGTATAACATCTTGTTCATCACCCTGGTATAACATCTTGTTCTTCATCACCCTGGTATAACATCTTGTTCTTCATCACCCTGGTATAACATCTTGTTCATCACCCTGGTATAACATCTTGTTCTTCATCACCCTGGTATAACATCTTGTTCATCACCCTGGTATAACATCTTGTTCATCACCCTGGTATAACATGTTGTTCTTCATCACCCTGGTATAACATCTTGTTCTTCATCACCCTCGTACAACATCTTGTTCATCACCCTGGTATAACATCTTGTTCATCACCCTGGTATAACATCTTGTTCATCACCCTGGTATAACATCTTGTTCTTCATCACCCTGGTATAACATCTTGTTCATCACCCTGGTATAACATCTTGTTCATCACCCTGGTATAACATCTTGTTCATCACCCTGGTATAACATCTTGTTCTTCATCACCCTGGTATAACATCTTGTTCATCACCCTGGTATAACATCTTGTTCTTCATCACCCTGGTATAACATCTTGTTCATCACCCTGGTATAACATCTTGTTCATCACCCTGGTATAACATCTTGTTCTTCATCACCCTGGTATAACATCTTGTTCATCACCCTGGTATAACATCTTGTTCTTCATCACCCTGGTATAACATCTTGTTCATCACCCTGGTATAACATCTTGTTCATCACCCTGGTATAACATCTTGTTCATCACCCTGGTATAACATCTTGTTCATCACCCTGGTATAACATCTTGTTCATCACCCTGGTATAACATCTTGTTCATCACCCTGGTATAACATCTTGTTCATCACCCTGGTATAACATCTTGTTCTTCATCACCCTGGTATAACATCTTGTTCATCACCCTGGTATAACATCTTGTTCATCACCCTGGTATAACATCTTGTTCATCACCCTGGTATAACATCTTGTTCATCACCCTGGTATAACATCTTGTTCTTCATCACCCTGGTATAACATCTTGTTCATCACCCTGGTATAACATCTTGTTCATCACCCTGGTATAACATCTTGTTCATCACCCTGGTATAACATCTTGTTCATCACCCTGGTATAACATCTTGTTCTTCATCACCCTGGTATAACATCTTGTTCATCACCCTGGTATAACATCTTGTTCATCACCCTGGTATAACATCTTGTTCTTCATCACCCTGGTATAACATCTTGTTCATCACCCTGGTATAACATCTTGTTCATCACCCTGGTATAACATCTTGTTCATCACCCTGGTATAACATCTTGTTCATCACCCTGGTATAACATCTTGTTCATCACCCTGGTATAACATCTTGTTCATCACCCTGGTATAACACCTTGTTCATCACCCTGGTATAACATCTTGTTCATCACCCTGGTATAACATCTTGTTCATCACCCTGGTATAACATCTTGTTCATCACCCTGGTATAACATCTTGTTCATCACCCTGGTATAACATCTTGTTCTTCATCACCCTGGTATAACATCTTGTTCATCACCCTGGTATAACATCTTGTTCATCACCCTGGTATAACATCTTGTTCTTCATCACCCTGGTATAACATCTTGTTCATCACCCTGGTATAACATCTTGTTCTTGTATAACATCTTGTTCTTCATCACCCTGGTATAACATCTTGTTCTTCATCACCCTGGTATAACATCTTGTTCATCACCCTGGTATAACATCTTGTTCATCACTCTGGTATAACACCTTGTTCATCACCCTGGAATAACATCTTGTTCATCACCCTGGTATAACATCTTGTTCTTGTTCATCACCCTGGAATAACATCTTGTTCATCACCCTGGTATAACATCTTGTTCATCAACCTGGTATAACATCTTGTTCATCAGCCTGGTATAACATCTTGTTCTTCATCACCCTGGTATAACATCTTGTTCATCACCCTGGTATAACACCTTGTTCATCACCCTGGTATAACATCTTGTTCATCAACCTGGTATAACATCTTGTTCATCACCCTGGTATAACATCTTGTCATCACCCTGGTTCATCATCCCTGGTATAACATCTTGTTCATCATCACCTTGGTATAACATCTTGTTCATCACCCTGGTATAACATCTTGTTCTTCATCACCCTGGTATAACATCTTGTTCATCAACCCGGTATAACATCTTGTTCATCACCCTGGTATAACATCTTGTTCTTCATCACCCTGGTATAACATCTTGTTCATCACCTTGGTATAACATCTTGTTCATCACCCTGGTATAACATCTTGTTCATCACCCTGGTATAACATCTTGTTCATCAAACTGGTATAACATGTTGTTCATCACCCTGGTACAACATCTTGTTCATCACCCTGGTATAACATCTTGTTCATCACCCTGGTATAACACCTTGTTCATCACCCTGGTATAACATCTTGTTCATCAACCTGGTATAACATCTTGTTCATCACCCTGGTATAACACCTTGTTCATCACCCTGGTATAACATCTTGTTCATCAACCTGGTATAACATCTTGTTCATCACCCTGGTATAACATCTTGTTCATCACCTTGGTATAACATCTTGTTCATCACCATGGTATAACACCTTGTTCATCACACTGGTATGACACCTTGTTCATCACCCTGGTATAACACCTTGTTCATCACCTTGGTATAACATGTTGTTCATCACCCTGGTATAACACCTTGTTCATCACCCTGGTATAACATGTTGTTCATCACCCTGGTATAACATGTTGTTGTTCATCACCCTGGTATAACATCTTGTTCATCACCCTGGTATAACATCTTGTTCTTCATCACCCTGGTTCATCACCCTGGTATAACATCTTGTTCATCACCCTGGTATAACATCTTGTTCATCACCCTGGTATAACATCTTGTTCATCACCCTGGTATAACATCTTGTTCATCACCCTGGTATAACATCTTGTTCATCACACGGCTATAACAACTTGTTCTTCATCACCCTGGTATAACATCTTGTATAACACGTTGTTCATCACCCTGGTATAACATCTTGTTCATCACCCTGGTATAACATCTTGTATAACATCTTGTTCATCACCCTGGTATAACATCTTGTTCATCACCCTGGTATAACATCTGGTATTCTTGTTCATCACCCTGGTATAACATCTTGTTCATCACCCTGGTATAACATCTTGTTCATCACCCTGGTATAACATCTTGTTCATCACCCTGGTATAACATCTTGTTCATCACCATGGTATAACACATCTTGTTCTTCATCACCCTGGTATAACATCTTGTTCTTCATCACCCTGGTATAACATCTTGTTCATCACCCTGGTATAACATCTTGTTCATCACCCTGGTATAACATCTTGTATAACATCTTGTTCATCACCCTGGTATAACATCTTGTTCTTCATCACCCTGGTATAACATCTTGTTCATCACCCTGGTATAACATCTTGTTCATCACCTTGGTATAACATCTTGTTCATCACCCTGGTATAACATCTTGTTCATCACCCTGGTATAACATCTTGTTCATCAACCTGGTATAACACCTTGTTCATCACCTTGGTATAACACGTTGTTCATCACCCTGGTATAACATCTTGTTCATCACCCTGGTATAACATCTTGTTCATCACCCTGGTATAACATCTGGTTCATCACCCTGGTATAACATCTTGTTCATCACCCTGGTATAACATCTTGTTCATCACCCTGGTATAACATCTTGTTCATCACCCTGGTATAACATCTTGTTCAACACATCTTGTTCATCACCCTGGTATAACATCTTGGTTCATCACCCTGGTATAACATCTTGTTCTTCATCACCCTGGTATAACATCTTGTTCATCACCCTGGTATATAACATCTTGTTCATCACCCTGGTATATCATCACCCTGGTATAACATCTTGTTCATCACCCTGGTATAACATCTTGTTCATCACCCTGGTATAACATCTTGTATTCTTGTTCATCACCCTGGTATAACACCTTGTTCATCAAACTGGTATAACATCTTGTTCATCACCCTGGTATAACATCTTGTTCATCACCCTGGTATAACATCTTGTTCTTCATCACCCTGGTATAACATCTTGTTCATCAACCTGGTATAACATCTTGTTCATCACCCTGGTATAACATCTTGTTCTTCATCAACCTGGTATAACATCTTGTTCATCACCCTGGTATAACATCTTGATCTTCATCACCCTGGTATAACATCTTGTTCATCAACCTGGTATAACATCTTGTTCATCACCTTGGTATAACATCTTGTTCATCACCCTGGTATAACATCTTGTTCATCACCCTGGTATAACATCTTGTTCATCACCCTGGTATAACATCTGGTTCATCACCCTGGTATAACATCTTGTTCATCACCCTGGTATAACATCTTGTTCATCACCCTGGTATAACATCTTGTTCATCACCCTGGTATAACATCTTGTTCATCACCCTGGTATAACACCTTGTTCATCATCCCTGGTATAACATCTTGTTCATCACCCTGGTATAACATCTTGTTCTTCATCACCCTGGTATAACATCATCACCCTGGTATAACATCTTGTTCATCACCCTGGTATAACATCTTTTTCATCACCCTGGTATAACATCTTGTTCATCACCCTGGTATAACATCTTGTTCATCACCCTGGTATAAAAACTTGTTCATCACCCTGGTATAACACCTTGTTCATCACATTGGTATAACATCTTGTTCATCACCCTGGTATAACATCTTGTTCATCACCCTGGTATAATCTTGTTCATCACCCTTGTTCATCACCCTGGTATAACATCTTGTTCATCACCCTGGTATAACATCTTGTTCATCACCCTGGTATAACACCTTGTTCATCACCCTGGTATAACATCTTGTTCATCACCCTGGTATAACATCTTGTTCTTCATCACCCTGGTATAACATCTTGTTCATCACCCTGGTATAACATCTTGTTCATCACCCTGGTATAACATCTTGTTCATCACCCTGGTATAACATCTTGTTCATCACCATGGTATAACATCTTGTTCATCACCCTGGTATAACATCTTGTTCATCACCCTGGTATAACATCTTGTTCTTCATCACCCTGGTATAACATCTTGTTCATCACCCTGGTATAACACCTTGTTCATCACCCTGGTATAACATCTTGGTCATCACCCTGGTATCTTGTTCATCACCCTGTATAACATCTTGTTCATCACCCTGGTATAACATCTTGTTCATCACCCTGGTATCATCTTGTTCATCACCCTGGTATAACATCTTGTCATCACCCTGGTATAACATCTTGTTCATCCCTGGTATAACATCATCACCCTGGTATAACACCTTGTTCATTGTATCATCTTGTTCATCACCCTGGTATAACATCTTGTTCATCACCCTGGTATAACATCTTGTTCATCACCCTGGTACCACATCCTGGTCATCACCCTGGTATAACATCTTGTTCATCACCCTGGTATAACATCTTGTTCACCACCCTGGTATATCATGTTCATCACCCTGGTATAACATCTTGTTCATCACCCTGGTATAACATCTTGTTCATCACCCTGGTATAACACCTTGTTCATCACCTTGGTATAACATGTTGTTCATCACCCTGGTATAACATCTTGTTCATCACCCTGGTATAACATCTTGTTCATCACCCTGGTATAACATCTTGTTCATCACCCTGGTATAACATCTTGTTCATCACCCTGGTATAACATCTTGTTCTTCATCACCCAGGTATAACATCTTGATCATCACCGTGGTATAACATCTTGTTCATCAGCCTCGTATAACATCTTGTTCATCACCCTGGTATAACACCTTGTTCATCAACCTGGTATAACATCTTGTTCATCACCCTGGTATAACATCTTGTTCATCACCCTGGTATAACATCTTGTTCATCACCCTGGTATAACATCTTGTTCATCACCCTGGTATAACATCTTGTTCTTGTTCATCACCCTGGTATAACATCTTGTTCATCACCCTGGTATAACATCTTGTTCATCACCCTGGTATAACATCACCCTGGTATAACATCTTGTTCATCACCCTGGTATAACATCTTGTTCATCACCCTGGTATAACATCTTGTTCATCTTCCTGGTATAACATCTTGTTCATCACCCTGGTATAACATCTAGTTCATCACCCTGGTATAACATCTTGTTCATCACCCTAGTATAACATCTTGTTCATCACCCTGGTATAACATCTTGTTCCTCATCACCCTGGTATAACATCTTGTTCATCACCCTGGTATAACATCTTGTTCTTCATCACCCTGGTATAGCATCTTGTTCATCAACCTGGTATAACATCTTGTTCATCACCCTGGTATAACATCTTGTTCAACACCCTCGTATAACATCTTGTTCATCACCCTGGTATCTTGTTCATCACCCTGGTATAACATCTTGTTCTTCATCACCCTGGTATAACATCTTGTTCATCAACCTGGTATAACATCTTGTTCATCACCCTGGTATAACATCTTGTTCATCACCCTGGTATAACATCTTGTTCATCACCCTGGTATAACATCTTGTTCATCACCCTGGTATAACATCTTGTTCATCACCCTGGTATAACATCTTGTTCATCACCCTGGTATAACATCTTGTTCATCACCCTGGTATAACATCTTGTTCATCACCCTGGTATAACATCTTGTTCATCACCCTGGTATAACATCTTGTTCATCACCCTGGTATAACATCTTGTTCATCACCCTGGTATAACATCTTGTTCATCACCCTGGTATAACATGTTGTTCTTCATCACCCTGGTATAACATCTTGTTCTTCATCACACTCGTACAACATCTTGTTCATCACCCTGGTATAACATCTTGTTCATCACCCTGGTATAACATCTTGTTCATCACCCTGGTATAACATCTTGTTCATCACCCTGGTATAACATGTTGTTCATCACCCTGGTATAACATCTTGTTCTTCATCACCCTGGTATAATATCTTGTTCTTCATCCCTGGTATAACATCTTGTTCATCACCCTGGTATAACATCTTGTTCTTCATCACCCTGGTATAACATCTTGTTCATCACCTGGTATAACATCTTGTTCATTGGTATAACATCTTGTTCATCACCCTGGTTCATCACCCTGGTATAACATCTTGTTCATCACCCTGGTATAACATCTTGTTCATCACCCTGGTATAACATCTTGTCTTGTTCATCACCCTGGTATAACATCTTGTTCATCTCCCTGGTATAACATCTTGTTCATCACCCTGGTATAACATCTTGTTCATCACCCTGGTATAACATCTTGTTCATCACCCTGGTATAACATCTTGTTCATCACCCTGGTATAACATCTTGTTCATCACCCTGGTATAACATCTTGTTCATCACCCTGGTATAACATCTTGTTCATCACCCTGGTATAACATCTTGTTCATCACCCTGGTATAACATCTTGTTCATCACCCTGGTATCATCTTGTTCATCCCTGGTATAACATCTTGTTCATCACCCTGGTATAACATCTTGTTCATCACCCTGGTATAACATCTTGTTCATCACCCTGGTATAACATCTTGTTCATTGTATAACATCTTGTTCATCACCCTGGTATAACATCTTGTTCATCTTGGTATAACATCTTGTTCATCACCCTGGTATAACATGGTATTCTTGTTCATCACCCTGGTATAACATCTTGTTCATCACCCTGGTATAACATCTTGTTCATCTTGGTATAACATCTTGTTCATCACCCTGGTATAACATCTTGTTCATCTTGTTCATCACCCTGGTATATCATCTTCTTCATCTCCCTGGTATAACATCTTGTTCATCACCCTGGTATAACATCTTGTTCATCACCCTGGTATAACATCTTGTTCATCACCCTGGTATAACATCTTGTTCATCACCCTGGTATAACATCTTGTTCATCACCCTGGTATAACATCTTGTTCATCTTCCAGGTATATCATCTTGTTCATCACCCTGGTATAACATTGTTCATCACCCTGGTATAACATCTTGTTCATCACCCTGGTATAACATCTTGGTTCATCACCCTGGTATAACATCTTCTTCATCACCCTGGTATAACATCTTGTTCTTCATAACCCTGGTATAACATCTTTTTCATCACCCTGGTATAACATCTTGTTCATCACCCTGGTATAACATCTTGTTCATCACCCTGGTATAACATCTTGTTCATCACCCTGGTATAACATCTTCTTCATCACCCTGGTATAACATCTTGTTCATTGGTATAACATCTTGTTCATCACCCTGGTATAACATCTTGTTCATCACCCTGGTATAACATCTTGTTCATCACCCTGGTATAACATCTTGTTCATCACCCTGGTATAACATCTTGTTCTTGTTCATCATCCCTGGTATAACATCTTGTTCATCACCCTGGTATAACATCTTGTTCATCACCCTGGTATAACACCTTGTTCATCACCCTGGTATAACATCTGGTTCATCACCCTGGTATAACACCTTGTTCATCACCCTGGTATAACACCTTGTTCATCACCCTGGTATAACATCTTGCTCTTCATCACCCTGGTATAACACCTTGTTCATCACCCTGGTATAACATCTTGTTCATCAACCTGGTATAACATCTTGTTCATCACCCTGGTATAACATCTTGTTCATCACCCTGGTATAACATCTTGTTCTTCATCACCCTGGTATAACATCTTGTTCATCAACCTGGTATAACATCTTGTTCATCACCCTGGTATAACATCTTGTTCTTCATCACCCTGGTATAACATCTTGTTCATCAACCTGGTATAACATCTTGTTCATCACCCTGGTATAACATCTTGTTCATCACCCTGGTATAACATCTTGTTCATCACCCTGGTATAACATCTTGTTCATCACCCTGGTATAACATCTTGTTCATCACCCTGGTATAACATCTTGTTCATCACCCTGGTATAACATCTTGTTCATCACCCTGGTATAACATCTTGTTCATCACCCTGGTATAACATCTTGTTCATCACCCTGGTATAACATCTTGTTCATCACCCTGGTTCATCACCCTATAACATCTTGTTCTTGTTCATCATCACCCTGGTATAACATCTTGTTCATCACCCTGGTATAACATCTTGTTCATCACCCTGGTATAACATCTTGTTCATCACCCTGGTATAACAACTTGTTCATCAACCTGGTATAACAACTTGTTCATCACCCTGGTATAACATCTTGTTCATCACCCTGGTATAACATCTTGTTCATCACCCTGGTATAACATCTTGTTCATCACCCTGGTATAACATCTTGTTCATCACCCTGGTATAACATCTTGTTCTTCATCACCCTGGTATAACATCTTGTTCATCACCCTGGTATAACATCTTGTTCATCACCCTGGTATAACATCTTGTTCATCACCCTGGTATAACATCTTGTTCATCACCCTGGTATAACATCTTGTTCATCACCCTGGTATAACATCTTGTTCATCACCCTGGTATAACATCTTGTTCTTCATCACCCTGGTATAACATCTTGTTCATCAACCTGGTATAACATCTTGTTCATCACCCTGGTATAACATCTTGTTCTTCATCAACCTGGTATAACATCTTGTTCATCACCCTGGTATAACATCTCACCCTGGTATAACATCTTGTTCATCACCCTGGTATAACATCTTGTTCATCATCCCTGGTATAACATCTTGTTCATCACCCTGGTATAACATCTTGTTCATCACCCTGGTATAACATCTTGTTCATCACCCTGGTATAACATCTTGTTCATCACCCTGGTATAACATCTTGTTCATCAAACTGGTATAACATGTTGTTCATCACCCTGGTACAACATCTTGTTCATCACCCTGGTATAACATCTTGTTCATCACCCTGGTATAACATCTTGTTCATCACCCTGGTATAACATCTTGTTCATCACCCTGGTATAACATCTTGTTCATCACCCTGGTATAACACCTTGTTCATCACCCTGGTATAACACCTTGTTCATCACCCTGGTATAACACCTTGTTCATCACCCTGGTATAACATCTTGTTCATCACCCTGGTATAACATCTTGTTCATCACCCTGGTATAACATCTTGTTCATCACCCTGGTATAACATCTTGTTCATCACCCTGGTATAACATCTTGTTCATCACCCTGGTATAACATCTTGTTCATCACCCTGGTATAACATCTTGTTCATCACCCTGGTATAACATCTTGTTCATCACCCTGGTATAACATCTTGTTCATCACCTTGGTATAACATCTTGTTCATCACCCTGGTATAACATCTTGTTCATCACCTTGGTATAACATCTTGTTCATCACCCTGGTATAACATCTTGTTCATCACCTTGGTATAACATCTTGTTCTTCATCACCCTGGTATAACATCTTGTTCATCACCTTGGTATAACATCTTGTTCATCACCCTGGTATAACATCTTGTTCATCACCCTGGTATAACATCTTGTTCATCACCCTGGTATAACATCTTGTTCATCACCCTGGTATAACATCTTGTTCATCACCCTGGTATAACATCTTGTTCATCACCCTGGTATAACATCTTGTTCATCACCCTGGTATAACATCTTGTTCATCACCCTGGTATAACATCTTGTTCTTCATCACCCTGGTATAACATCTTGTTCTTCATCACCCTGGTATAACATCTTGTTCTTCATCACCCTGGTATAACATCTTGTTCATCACCCTGGTATAACATCTTGTTCATCACTCTGGTATAACACCTTGTTCATCACCCTGGTATAACATCTTGTTCATCACCCTGGTATAACATCTTGTTCATCTTGTTCATCACCCTGGTATAACACCTTGTTCATCACCCTGGTATAACATCTTGTTCATCAACCTGGTATAACATCTTTTTCATCACCCTGGTATAACATCTTGTTCATCACCCTGGTATAACATCTTGTTCATCACCCTGGTATAACACCTTGTTCATCACCCTGGTATAACATCTTGTTCATCTTGTTCATCACCCTGGTATAACATCTTGTTCATCACCCTGGTATAACATCTTGTTCATCACCCTGGTATAACATCTTCACCCTGGTATAACATCTTGTTCATCACCCTGGTATAACATCTTGTTCATCACCCTGGTATAACATCTTGTTCATCACCCTGGTATAACATCTTGTTCATCACCCTGGTATAACATCTTGTTCATCACCATGGTATAAAATCTTGTATAACATCTTCATCACCCTGGTATAACATCTTGTTCATCACCCTGGTATAACATCTTGTTCATCACCCTGGTATAACACCTTGTTCATCACCCTGGTATAACATCTTGTTCATCACCCTGGTATAACATCTTGTTCATCACCCTGGTATAACATCTTGTTCTTCATCACCCTGGTATAACATCTTGTTCATCACCCTGGTATAACATCTTGTTCTTGTTCATCACCCTGGTATAACATCTTGTTCATCACCCTGGTATAACATCTTGTTCATCACCCTGGTATAACATCTTGGTCATCATCACCCTGGTATAACAACTTGTTCATCACCCTGGTATAACATCTTGTTCATCAACCTGGTATAACATCTTGTTCATCACCCTGGTATAACATCTTGTTCTTCATCACCCTGGTATAACATCTTGTTCATCACCCTGGTATAACATCTTGTTCATCACCCTGGTATAACATCTTGTTCATCACCCTGGTATAACATCTTGTTCATCACCCTGGTATAACACCTTGTTCATCACCCTGGTATAACATCTTGTTCATCACCCTGGTATAACATCTTGTTCATCAACCTGGTATAACATCTTGTTCATCACCCTGGTATAACACCTTGTTCATCACCTTGGTATAACACGTTGTTCATCACCCTGGTATAACATCTTGTTCATCACCTTGGTATAACATCTTGTTCTTCATCACCCTGGTATAACATCTTGTTCATCACCCTGGTATAACATCTTGTTCATCACCCTGGTATAACATCTTGTTCATCACCCTGGTATAACATCTTGTTCATCACCCTGGTATAACATCTTGTTCATCACCCTGGTATAACATCTTGTTCATCACCCTGGTATAACACATCTTGTTCATAACCCTGGTATAACATCTTGTTCATCACCCTGGTATAACATCTTGTATAACATCTTGTTCATCACCCTGGTATAACATCTTGTTCATCACCCTGGTATAACATCTTGTTCATCACCCTGGTATAACATCTTGTTCATCACCCTGGTATAACATCTTGTTCATCACCCTGGTATCTTGTTCAACATCTTGTTCATCAACCTGGTATAACATCTTGTTCATCACCCTGGTATAACATCTTGTTCATCACCCTGGTATAACATCTTGTTCATCACCCTGGTATAACATCTTGTTCATCACCCTGGTATAACATCTGGTTCATCACCCTGGTATAACATCTTGTTCTTCATCACCCTTGTATAACATCTTGTTTCACCCTGGTTCATCACCCTGGTATAACATCTTGTTCATCTTATAACATCTTGTTCATCACCCTGGTATAACATCTTGTTCTTCATCACCCTGGTTCATCACCCTGGTATAACATCTTGTATAACATCTAGTTCATCACCCTGGTATAACATCTTGTTCATCACCCTGGTATAACATCTTGTTCATCACCCTGGTATAACATCTTGTTCATCACCCTGGTATAACATCTTGTTCATCACCCTGGTATAACATCTTGTTCATCACCCTGGTATAACATCTTGTTCATCACCCTGGTATAACATCTTGTTCTTCATCACCCTGGTATAACATCTTGTTCATCACCCTGGTAAAGCATCTTGTTCATCACCCTGGTATAACACCTTGTTCATCACCCTGGTATAACATCTTGTTCTTCATCACCCTGGTATAACATCTTGTTCATCACCCTGGTATAACATCTTGTTCATCACCCATCTTGTTCATCACCCTGGTATAACATCTTGTTCATCACCCTGGTATAACATCTTGTTCATCACCATGGTCTAACACCTTGTTCATCACCCACATCTTGTTCATCACCCTGGTATAACATCTTGTTCTTCATTTGGTATCATCACCCTGGTATAACACCTTGTTCATCACCCTGGTATAACATCTTGTTCTTCATCACCCTGGTATAACATCTTGTTCATCACCTTGGTATAACATCTTGTTCATCACCCTGGTATAACATCTTGTTCATCACCCTGGTATAACACCTTGTTCATCACCTTGGTATAACACCTTGTTCATCACCCTGGTATAACATCTTGTTCTTCATCACCCTGGTATAACATCTTGTTCATCACCCTGGTATAACATCTTGTTCATCACCCTGGTATAACATCTTGTTCATCACCCTGGTATAACATCTTGTTCTTCATCACCCTGGTATAACATCTTGTTCATCTCCCTGGTATAACATCTTGTTCATCACCCTGGTATAACATCTTGTTCATCACCCTGGTATAATATCATGTTCATCACCCTGGTATAACATCTTGTTCTTCATCACCCTGGTATAACATCTTGTTCATCACCCTGGTATAACACCTTGTTCATCACCCTGGTATAACATCTTGTTCATCAACCTGGTATAACATCTTTTTCATCACCCTGGTATAACATCTTGTTCATCACCCTGGTATAACATCTTGTTCATCACCCTGGTATAACATCTTGTTCATCACCCTGGTATAACATCTTGTTCATCACCCTGGTATAATATCATGTTCATCACCCTGGTATAACATCTTGTTCATCACCCTGGTATAACATCTTGTTCATCACCCTGGTATAACATCTTGTTCTTCATCACCCTGGTATAACATCTTGTTCTTCATCACCCTGGTATAACATCTTGTTCATCACCCTGGTATAACATCTTGTTCTTCATCACCCTGGTATAACATCTTGTTCATCACCTTGGTATAACATCTTGTTCATCACCCTGGTATAACATCTTGTTCTTCATCACCCTGGTATAACATCTTGTTCATCACCATGGTATAACATCTTGTTCATCACCCTGGTATAACATCTTGTTCATCACCCTGGTATAACATCTTGTTCATCACCCTGGTATAACATCTTGTTCATCACCCTGGTATAACACCTTGTTCATCACCCTGGTATAACATCTTGTTCATCACCCTGGTATAACATCTTGTTCATCACCCTGGTATAACATCTTGTTCATCACCCTGGTATAACACCTTGTTCATCACCCTGGTATAACATCTTGTTCATCACCCTGGTATAACATCTTGTTCTTCATCACCCTGGTATAACATCTTGTTCTTCATCACCCTGGTATAACATCTTGTTCATCACCCTGGTATAACATCTTGTTCATCACCCTGGTATAACATCTTGTTCATCACCCTGGTATAACATCTTATTCTTCATCACCCTGGAATAACATCTTGTTCATCACTCTGGTATAACATCTTGTTCATCACCCTGGTATAACATCTTGTTCATCACCCTGGTATAACATCTTGTTCATCACCCTGGTATAACATCTTGTTCTTCATCACCCTGGAATAACATCTTGTTCATCACTCTGGTATAACATCTTGTTCATCACCCTGGTATAACACCTTGTTCATCACCCTGGTATAACACCTTGTTCATCACCCTGGTATAACATCTTGTTCATCACCCTGGTATAACATCTTGTTCATCACCCTGGTATAACATCTTGTTCATCACCCTGGTATAACATCTTGTTCATCACCCTGGTATAACATCTTGTTCATCTCCTTGGTATAACATCTTGTTCATCACCCTGGTATAACATCTAGTTCATCACCCTGGTATAACATCTTGCTCATCACCCTGGTATAACATCTTGTTCATCACCCTGGTATAACATCTTGTTCCTCATCACCCTGGTATAACATCTTGTTCATCACCCTGGTATAACATCTTGTTCTTCATCACCCTGGTATAGCATCTTGTTCATCAACCTGGTATAACATCTTGTTCATCACCCTGGTATAACATCTAGTTCATCACCCTGGTATAACATCTTGTTCATCACCCTGGTATAACATCTAGTTCATCACCCTTTTATAACATCTTGTTCATCACCCTGGTATAACATCTTGTTCATCACCCTGGTATAACATCTTGTTCATCACCCTGGTATAACATCTTGTTCTTCATCACCCTGGTATAACATCTTGTTCTTCATCACCCTGGTATAACATCTTGTTCTTCATCACCCTGGTATAACATCTTGTTCATCACCCTGGTTCATCACCCTGGTATAGCATCTTGTTCATCACCCTGGTATAACACCTTGTTCATCACCCTGGTATAACATCTTGTTCTTCATCACCCTGGTATAACATCTTGTTCATCACCCTGGTATAACATCTTGTTCATCACCCTGGTATAACACCTTGTTCATCACCCTGGTATAACATCTTGTTCATCACCCTGGTATAACATCTTGTTCATCACCCTGGTATAACACCTTGTTCATCACCCTGGTATAACATCTTGTTCATCACCCTGGTATAACATCTTGTTCTTCATCACCCTGGTATAACATCTTGTTCATCACCCTGGTATAACATCTTGTTATTCATCACCCTGGTATAACATCTTGTTCATCACCCTGGTATAACATCTTGTTCTTCATCACCCTGGTATAACATCTTGTTCATCTCCCTGGTATAACATCTTGTTCATCACCCTGGTATAACATCTTGTTCATCACCCTGGTATAACATCTTGTTCATCACCCTGGTATAACAACTTGTTCATCACACTGGTATAACATCTTGTTCATCACCCTGGTATAACATCTTGTTCTTCATCACCCTGGTATAACAACTTGTTCATCACACTGGTATAACATCTTGTTCATCACCCTGGTATAACATCTTGTTCATCACCCTGGTATAACATCTTGTTCATCACCCTGGTATAACATCTTGTTCATCACTTTGGTATAACATCTTGTTCATCACCCTGGTATAACATCTTGTTCATCACCCTGGTATAACATCTTGTTCATCACCCTGGTATAACAACTTGTTCATTACCCTGGTATAACAACTTGTTCATTACCCTGGTATAACATCTTGTTCATCACCCTGGTATAACATCTTGTTCATCACCCTGGTATAACATCTTGTTCATCACCCTGGTATAACATCTTGTTCATCACCCTGGTATAACATCTTTTTCTTCATCACCCTGGTATAACATCTTGTTCATCACCCTGGTATAACATCTTGTTCATCACCCTGGTATAACATCTTGTTCTTCATCACCCTGGTATAACATCTTGTTCATCACCCTGGTATAACATCTTGTTCATCACCCTGGTATAACATCTTGTTCTTCATCACCCTGGTATAACATCTTGTTCATCACCCTGGTATAACATCTTGTTCATCACCCTGGTATAACATCTTGTTCTTCATCACCCTGGTATAACATCTTGTTCATCACCCTGGTATAACATCTTGTTCATCACCCTGGTATAACATCTTGTTCTTCATCACCCTGGTATAACATCTTGTTCATCACCCTGGTATAACACCTTGTTCATCACCCTGGTATAACATCTTGTTCATCACCCTGGTATAACATCTTGTTCATCACCCTGGTATAACATCTTGTTCATCACCCTGGTATAACATCTTGTTCTTCATCACCCTGGTATAACATCTTGTTCATCACCCTGGTATAACATCTTGTTCATCACCCTGGTATAACATCTTGTTCATCACCCTGGTATAACATCTTGTTCTTCATCACCCTGGTACAACATCTTGTTCTTCATCACCCTGGTATAACACCTTGTTCATCACCCTGGTATAACATCTTGTTCTTCATCACCCTGGTATAACATCTTGTTCTTCATCACCCTGGTATAACACCTTGTTCATCACCCTGGTATAACATCTTGTTCATCACTCTGGTATAACACCCGTACAGCACCTGTGAAACACATTGTTCTTCAACATCCTATCATAACACCTGTATAACACCTGTATAACACTTGTGTAAGACTGTAAAACACCTGTATAACATCTGCATAATGTCTACATGATACCTGTATAACACCTGTATGCCTCTTATAACACCTGTATAACACCTGTATGCCTTTTATAACACCTGTATAACACCTGTATGCCTTTTATAACACCTTTATAACACCTGTATGCCTTTTATAACATTTGTATAACACCTGTATGTCTCTTTTAACACTTGTCTGTCTCTTATAACACCTGTATAACACCTGCATGACACCTGCATGACACCTGTATAACACCTGTATGCCTCTTATAACACCTGTATAACACCTTGTAACACCTGTATAACACATGTATAACACCTGTATGCCTCTTATAACACCTGTATAACACCTGTATGCCTCTTATAACACCTGTATAACACCTTGTAACACCTGTATAACACCTGTATAACACCTGTATGCCTCTTATAACACCTGTATAACACCTCTGTGCCTCTTATAACACCTGTATAACACCTGTATGCCTTTTATAACACCTGTATAACACCTGTATGCCTTTTATAACACCTGTATAACACCTGTATTCCTCTTATAACACCTGTATAACACCTGCATAACACCTGCATGACACCTGTATAACACCTGTATGGCTCTTATAACACCTGTATAACACCTTGTAACACCTGTATAACACATGTATAACACCTGTATGCCTCTTATAACACCTGTATAACACCTGTATGCCTCTTATAACACCTGTATATCACCTGTATGCCTTTTATAACACCTGTATAACACCTGTATGCCTCTTATAACACCTGTATAACACCTGCATAACACCTGCATGAAACCTGTATAACACCTGTATGCCTCTTATAACACCTGTATAACACCTTGTAACACTTGTATAACACATGTATAACACCTGTATGCTTCTTATAACACCTGTATAACACCTGTATGCCTCTTATAACTCCTGTATAACACCTGTATAACACCTGTATAACACCTGTATGCCTCTTATAACACCTGTGTAACACCTGTATAACACATGTATAACACCTGTTTGCATCTTATAACACCTGTATAACACCTGCGTAACACCTGTATAACACATGTATAACACATGTATGCCTCTTATAACACCTGTATAACACCTGCATGCCTCTTATAACACCTGTATAACACCTGTATAACACATGTATAACACCTGTATGCCTCTTATAACACCTGTATAACACCTGTATAACACATGTATGCCTCTTATAACTCCTGTATAACACCTGTATAACACCTGTATGCTTCTTATAACACCTGTATAACACCTGTATAACACCTGTATGCCTCTTATAACATCTGTATAACACCTGTGTAACACCTGTATAACACATGTATAACACCTGTATGCCTCTTATAACACCTGTATAACACCTGTATAACACATGTATGCCTCTTATAACTCCTGTATAACACCTGTATAACACCTGTATGCTTCTTATAACACCTGTATAACACCTGTATAACACATGTATAACACCTGTATGCCTCTTATAACATCTGTATAACACCTGTGTAACACCTGTATAACACATGTATAACACCTGTATGCCTCTTATAACACCTGTATAACACCTGTATAACACATGTATGCCTCTTATAACTCCTGTATAACACCTGTATGCTTCTTATAACACCTGTATAACACCTGTATAACACATGTATAACACCTGTATGCCTCTTATAACATCTGTATAACACCTGTGTAACACCTGTATAACACATGTATAACACCTGTATGCCTCTTATAACACCTGTGTAACACCTGTATAACACATGTATAACACCTGTATGCCTCTTATAACACCTGTATAACACCTGTATAACACATGTATAACACCTGTATAACAACTTGTTCTTCCCTGGCAGAACCTGCTGTTCTATTCGGAGGGGGAGGCGAGCGCTAAACCCTCAGGGGTGATCATGTTGGAGGGCTGTTACTGTGAGCGACTCATCACCACGAACACCAACACCAAGAACAAGGACACGGACAAGCAGGTACGTGACTCCAGGTTCCTGATCCCAGGTACGTGAGGCCAGGTTCCTGATCCCAGGTACGTGAGGCCAGGTTCCTGATCCCAGGTACGTGAGGCCATGTTCCTGATTCCAGGTACGTGGCGCCAGGTTCCTGACCCCAGGTACGTGACGCCAGGTTCCTTATCCCAGGTACGTGAGGCCATGTTCCTGATTCCAGGTACGTGGCGCCAGGTTCCTGACCCCAGGTACGTGACGCCAGGTTCCTGATCCCAGGTACGTGACTCCAGGTTCCTGATCCCAGGTACGTGACTCCAGGTTCCTGATCCCAGGTACGTGGCACAAGGTTCCTGATCTCAGGTACGTGACGCCAGGTTCCTGATCCCAGGTACGTGAGGCCATGTTCCTGATTCCAGGTACGTGACGCCAGGTTCCTGATCCCAGGTACGTGGCACAAGGTTCCTGATCTCAGGTAAGTGAGGCCAGGTTCCTGATTCCAGGTACGTGGCGCCAGGTTCCTGATCCCAGGTACGTGACTCCAGGTTCCTGATCCCAGGTACGTGACTCCAGGTTCCTGATCCCAGGTACGTGACGCCAGGTTCCTGATCCCAGGTACGTGGCACAAGGTTCCTGATCCCAGGTACGTGACGCCAGGTTCCTTATCCCAGGTACGTGAGGCCATGTTCCTGATTCCAGGTACGTGGCGCCAGGTTCCTGATCCCAGGTACGTGAGGCCAGGTTCCTTATCCCAGGTACGTGAGGCCATGTTCCTGATTCCAGGTACGTGGCGCCAGGTTCCTGATCTCAGGTACGTGACGCCAGGTTCCTGATCCCAGGTACGTGAGGCCATGTTCCTGATTCCAGGTACGTGGCACCAGGTTCCTGATCTCAGGTACGTGAGGCCAGGTTCCTGATCCAAGATACATAATGCCAGGTTCCTGATCCCAGGTACATGAGGACAGGTTCTTGATCCCAGGTACGTGGCGCCAGGTTCCTGATCCCAGGTACGTGGCGCCAGGTTCCTGATCCCAGGTGCGTGACGCCAGGTTCCTGATCCTAGGTACGTGACACCAGGTTTTTGATCCCAGGTACGTGACGCCAGGTTCCTGATCCCAGGTACGTGATGCCATGTTCCTGATCCCAGGTACGTGGCACCAGGTTCCTGATCTCAGGTACGTGAGGCCAGGTTCCTGATCCCAGGTACGTGAGGCCATGTTCCTGATCCCAGGTACGTGGCACCAGGTTCCTGATCTCACGTACGTGAGGCTAGGTTCCTGATCCCAGGTACGTGAGGCCAGGTTCCTGATCCCAGGTACGTGAGGCCAGGTTCCTGATCCAAGGTACGTGACGCCAGGTTCCTGATCCCAGGTACAAGACGCCAGGTTCCTGATCCCAGGTACGTGAGGCCAGGTTCCTGATCCAAGGTACGTGACGCCAGGTTCCTGATCCCAGGTCCGTGATGCCAGGTTCCTGATCCCAGGTACGTGAGGCCAGGTTCCTGATCCAAGGTGCGTGACGCCAGGTTCCTGATGCCAGGTACATGACGCCAGGTTCCTGATCCCAGGTACTTGAGGCCAGGTTCCTGATCCCAGGTACGTGATACCATGTTCCTGATCCCAGGTACATGACTCCTGGTTCCTGATCCCAGGTACGTGACGCCAGGTTCCTGATCCCAGGTACGTGATACCAGGTTCCTGATCCCAGGTACATGACTCCTGGTTCCTGATCCCAGGTACGTGACGCCAGGTTCCTGATCCCAGGTACATGACGCCAGGTTCCTGATCCCAGGTACTTGAGGCCAGGTTCCTGATCCCAGGTACGTGATACCATGTTCCTGATCCCAGGTACATGACTTCTGGTTCCTGATCCCAGGTACGTGACGCCAGGTTCCTGATCCCAGGTACATGACTTCTGGTTCCTGATCCCAGGTACGTGACGCCAGGGTCCTGATCCCAGGTATATGACTCCTTGTTCCTGATCCCAGGTACATGACTCCTGGTTCCTGATCCCAGGTACGTGAAGCCAGGTTCCTGATCCCAGGTACGTGACGCCAGATTCCTGATCCCACGTACGTGGCGCCAGGTTCTTGATCAAACGACTGGGAGCTGGTCACTGACATAATGATCATCGTAATAATAATAATAATAATAATAATAATAATAATAATAATTAGCTACTACGGCTTACACCAACAGACACATGGTTCCTGTTTACGTCTATACTTACCGTTACTCCAACAGTTCTGCTTCGCTATAACGTACCGTCGTGAGAACCAGCGTCAGTACGACCTCAAGGCGGAAACGGAGACGTCTTGCAAGAACTGGATCGACATCATACGTCAAGCGTCCTTTAACAAGTTGCTGCTGCAGAAGGAGGAGCTGGAACAGAAA
>NW_027195057.1:0-7500 GCF_038502225.1 Cherax quadricarinatus
CAGACCTGTTGTCTGTGTCTGATGTAGCCATTGCCGATGCTAACTTCTGTAATATCTTTGTCTCTGTGCTGTTTCAGATGTCTCAGCTCCTCTTCTAATCTCTCTATCTTGATTTCTGCTGCTGTGTCCTGTTGCTTCCAAATTCTGCATTCTGTTGCTAACCTCTCTTCCATCTTCCTTTCCAGCTCATCTAGTCTCCTTCCCCAGTCTTCCTCCCTTTTTTTGAACTCTACCTCCCATTCCTCCCTCCCAGATTCGTCCTTGGAGCCCCTTGTCCTCATCCTGTTCTAGGTTCCCCCTTTGCTCCACAGAAGGGGGGACAGGTGGTTAGGGAGGGAATAGATGGTTAGGGAGGAGAGGGGATGGATGGTTGTGGGGGAGGGGAGGATGGTTATTGGAGGGGTAGAGATAGTTGGGGAGGGGGTTAGATGGTTTGGGGAGGGGAGGGGTGGAGGCTAGGGGTTAGGTGGTTAGGGGAAGGGGGAGAGGTGGTTAGGGGAGGGGGAGGGGGTACATATTTGAGAGAGGGCATGGATGGTTATGGGGAGGGGCAGGGATGGTTATTGGAGGAGGAGGTAGTTGGGGGGTTAGGTGGTTTGGGGGAGGGGTAGGTGGCTAAGCTGGTGAGGTGGTTAGGGAAGGGGGAGAGGTGGTTAGGGGAGGGGGGTATGTTTGTTTTGTCAGTGGTGGAGGGTGTGTGCTACTCCACCTAACTCACCTAATTGTGGTTGCAGGGTCGAGACTCGGCTCCTGGCCCTGCCTCTTCACTGATCGCTACTGGATCTCTCTCTCTGCTACCTGAGCTTTGTCATACCTCTTCTTAAAACTATGTATGGTTCCTGCCTCCACTACTTCACTTGCTAGGCTATTCCACTTGCTGACAACTCTATGACTGAAGAAATACTTCCTAACGTCCCTGTGACTCGTCTGAGTCTTCAGGCTTCCAGTTGTGACCCCTTGTCCCTGTGTCCCCCACTCCTGGAACATCCTATCTCTGTCCACCTTGTCTATTCCCCCACAGTATCTTGTATGTACATTATCATGTCTCCCCTGACCCTTCTGTCCTCCAGTGTCGTCAGTCTGATTTCCCTTAACCTTTCCTCGTACGACATTCCCTTGAGCTCTGGGACTAGCCTTGTTGCAAACCTTTGTACTTTCTCTAACTTCTTGACGCGCTTGACCAGGTGTGGGTTCCAGACTGGTGCTGCATACTCCCAGTATGTGCCTAACATACACAGTGTACAGTGTCTTGAACGATTCCTTATTAAGGTATCGGAACGCTATTCTCAGGTTTGCCAGGCGCCAGTATGCTGCAGCGGTTATTTGGTTGATGTGTTCCTCCGGTGATGTGCTCGGTGTTATGGTCACCCCAAGGTCTTTCTCCCTGAGTGAGGTCTGTAGTCTTTGTCCACCTAGCCTATACTCTGTCTGTGGTCTTTTGCCCTCCCCTCCCCAATCTTCATGACTTTGCATTTGGCTGGATTGAATTCGAGAAACCAGTTGCTGGACCACATGTCCAGCCTGTCCAGGTCTCTTTGCAGTCCTGCCTCATCCTCGTCCGATTTAATTCTTCGCATCAACTTCACGTCATCTGCGAACAGGGAAACTTCAGAGTCTATTCCTTCCATCATGTCGTTCACATATATCAAAAATAGCACTGGTCCTAGAACTGACCCCTGTGGGACCCCGCTCATAACAGGCGCCCACTGTGATACCTCTTCACGTACCATGACTCGTGTGTTTGTATGTGTGTGTGTGTATGTGTTTATGTATGTGTGTGTGTGTATGTGTGTGTGTATGTGTGTGTTTACCTGGAGTTTACCTGGAGAGAGTTCCAGGGGTCAACGCCCCCGCGGCCCGGTCTGTGACCAGGCCTCCTAATGGATCAGACCCTGATCAACCAGGCTACTGCTGCTGGCTGCACGCAAACCAACGTACGAGCCACAGCCCGGCTGGTCAGGAACCGACTCTAGGTGCTTGTCCAGTGCCAGCTTGAAGACTGCCAGGGGTCTATTGGTAATCCCCCTTATGTATGCTGGGAGGCAGTTAAACAGTCTCGGGCCCCTGACACTTATTGTATGGTCTCTTAACGTGCTAGTGACACCCCTGCTTTTCATTGGGGGGATGTTGCGTCGTCTGCCAAGTCTTTTGCTTTCGTAGTGAGTGATTTTCGTGTGCAAGTTCGGTACTAGTCCCTCTAGGATTTTCCAGGTGTATATAATCATGCATCTCCTGCCTGCATTCCAGGGAATACAGTTTTAGGAACCTCAAGCGCTCCCAGTAATTGAGGTGTTTTATCTCCGTTATGCGTGCCGTGAAGGTTCTCTGTACATTTCCTAGGTCAGCAATTTCACCTGCCTTGAAAGGTGCTGTTAGTGTGCAGCAATATTCCAGCCTTGATAGGACAAGTGACCTGAAGAGTGTCATCGTGGTCTTGGCCTCCCTAGTTTTGAAGGTTCTCATTATCCATCCTGTCATTTTTCTAGCAGATGCGACTGATACAATGTTATGGTCCTTGAAGGTGAGATCCTCCAACATGATCACTCCCAGGTCTTTGACGTTGGTGTTTCGCTCTATTTTGTGGCCAGAATTTGTTTTGTACTCTGATGAAGATTTAATTTCCTCATGTTTACCATATCTGAGTAATTGAAATTTCTCATCGTTGAACTTCATATTGTTTTCTGCAGCCCACTGAAAGATTCGGTTGATGTCCGCTGAGCCTTGCAGTGTCTGTAATGGAAGACACTGTCATGCAGATTCGGTGTCATCTGCAAAGGAAGACACGGTTCTGTTGCTGACATCATTGTCTATGTCGGATATGAGGATGAGGAACAAGATGGGAGCGAGTATGTGCCTTGTGGAACAGAGCTTTTTCACCGTAGTTGCCTCGGACTTTACTCTGTTGACTAATTATTCTGTGTTCTGTTAGTGAGGAAATTATAGATCCATCGACCGACTTTTCCTGTTATTCCTTTAGCACGCATTTTGTGCGCTATTACGCCATGGTCACACTTGTCAAAGGCTTTTCAAAGTCTGTATATATTACATCTGCATTCTTTTTATCTTCTAGTGCATTTAGGACCTTGTCGTAGTGATCCAATAGTTGAGACAGACAGGAGCGACCTGTTCTAAAACCCATGTTGCCCTGGGTTGTGTAACTGATGGGTTTCTAGATGGGTGGTGATCTTGCTTCTTAGGACCCTTTCAAAGATTTTTATGATATGGGATGTTAGTGCTATCGGTCTGTAGTTCTTTGCTTGTTGCTTTACTGCCCCCTTTGTGGAGTGGGGCTATGTCTGTTGTTTTTTAGTAACTGAGGGACGACCCCCGTGTCCATGCTCCCTCTCCATAGGATGGAAAAGGCTCGTGATAGGGGCTTCTTGAAGTTCTTGATGAACACGGAGTTCCATGAGTCTGGCCCTGGGGCAGAGTGCACTGGGCATGTCATTATCGCCAGTTCAAAGTCATTTGGCGTCAGGATAACATCAGATAGGCTTGTGTTAACTAAATTCTGTGGCTCTCTCATAAAAAATTCATTTTGATCTTCGACTCTCAGACTGGTTAGTGGCTTGCTAAAAACAGAGTCATATTGGGACTTGAGTAGCCCACTCATTTCCTTGCTGTCATCTATGTAGGACCCATCTTGTTTAAGTAAGGGCCCAATACTGGACGTTGTTCTCGACTTTGATTTGGCATAGGAGAAGAAATACTTTGGTTTCTTTCGATTTCATTTATGGCTTTTAGTTCTTCCCGCGATTCCTGACTCCTATAAGATTCCTTTAGCTTAAGTTCGATGCTTGCTATTTCTCTGACCAGTGTCTCCTACGCTTTTCAGATATATTGACCTCTTTTATCCGCTCTGTTATTCTTTCCTTCGCCTGTAAAGGAGCGCCTGTCTCTTTCCATTTTGCATCTACTCCTCCTTTTTCTTTGAGGAATAAGCCTTGTGCATACATCGAGTGCCACCAAGTTAATCTGTTCTAGGCATAAGTTAGGGTCTGTGTTGCTTAGTATATCTTCCCAGCTTATATCGGTTAGGACTTGGTTTACTTGGTCCCACTTTATGTTTTTGTTATTGAAGTTGAATTTGGTGAATGCTCCTCGTGACTAGTCTCATTATGTCGGTCTGGGGCTCCACGCATACATGTCTGAACCTCAATTATGTTGTGATCTGAGTATATTGTTTTTGATATGGAGACATTTCTTATCAGATCATCATTGTTAGTGAAGATGAGGTCTAGTGTATTCTCCAGTCTAGTGTGTGTGTGTGTGTGTGTGTGTACTCACCTAATTGTACTCACCTAATTGTGGTTGCAGGCGTTGAGACTCAGCTCCTGGCCCCGCCTCTTAACTGATCGCTACTGGGTCCTCTCTCTCTCTGCTTCCTGAGCTTTGTCATACCTCTTCTTAAAACTATGTATGGTTCCTGCCTCCACTTCTTCACTTGCTGGGCTATTTCACTTCCTGACAACTCTATGACTGAAGAAATACTTCCTAACGTCCCTGTGACTCGTCTGAGTCTTCAGCTTCCAGTTGTGACCCCTTGTCCCTGTGTCCCCTCTCTGGAACATCCTATCTCTGTCCACCTTGTCTATTCCCCACAGTATCTTGTATGTCGTTATTATGTCTCCCCTGACCCTTCCGTCCTCCAGTGTCGTCAGTCCGATTTCCCTTAACCTTTCCTCGTACGACATTCCCTTGAGCTCTGGGACTAGCCTTGTTGCAAACCTTTGTACTTTCGTTAACTTCTTGACGTGCTTGACCAGGTGTGGGTTCCAGACTGGTGCTGCATACTCCAGTATGGGCCTAACATACACAGTGTACAGTGTCTTGAACGATTCCTTATTAAGGTATCGGAACGCTATTCTTAGGTTTGCCAGGCGCCCGTATGCTGCAGCAGTTATTTGGTTGATGTGTGCCTCCGGTGACGTGCTCGGTGTTATGGTCACCCCAATGTCTTTCTCCCTGAGTGAGGTCTGTAGTCTTTGTCCACCTAGCCTATACTCTGTCTGCGGTCTTCTTTGCCCCTCCCCAATCTTCATGACTTTGCATTTGGCTGGATTGAATTCGAGAAGCCAGTTACTGTGTGTGTGTGAGTGTCTACCCTTGTGTGTGTGTGCTTGTGTGTTAGGGAGGGATGGTTAAGGGGGAGGGTAGGTGGTGTGGTTGAAAGATCCCTCGTGTAGGCACAAATTTAGTCTCATTTATCTTTCCCAATTATGCTACACTCTCCACTTATTGCCCTTTCTGGATTTATGTATTAATTGTTGCTGGTTATTATCATTTTCCTTGTTCACATTGAGAGAGGACTTCTTAACTTCCTAAGTATTCTTACTGCTAATAACTACTGGTAGTAACACTGCCCTACCCCTGTGTGCGTGTGTGCATGTGTGTGTACTCACCTATTTGCACTCACCTATTTGTGGTTGCAGGGGTCGAGTCTTAGCTCCTGGCCCCGCCTCTTCACCGGTTGCTACTGGGCCCTCTCTCTCCCCGCTCCATGAGCTTTATCAAACCTCGTCTTAAAACTGTGTATTGTTCCTGCCTCCACTACGTCATTTTCTAGGCTATTCCACTGCCTTACAACTCTATGACTGAAGAAATACTTCCTAATATCTCTCTGACTCATTTGTGTCTTCAACTTCCAATTGTGGCCTCTTGTTTCTGTGTCCTCTCCCTGGAACATCCTGTCTTTGTCCACCTTGTCTATTCCACGCAGTATTTTATATGTCGTTATCATGTCTCCCCTGACCCTCCTGTCCTCCAGTGTCGTCAGGCCGATTTCCCTTAATCTTTCTTCATAGGACATTCCCCTTAGCTCTGGAACTAACCTTGTCGCAAACCTTTGTACTTTCTCTAGTTTCTTGACGTGCTTTATCAAGTGCGGGTTCCAAACAGGTGCTGCATACTCCAGTATGGGCCTGACATACACGGTGTACAGTGTCTTGAACGATTCCTTACTAAGGTATCGGAATGCTGTTCTCAGGTTTGCCAGGCGCCTATATGCTGCAGCAGTTATCTGGTTGATGTGTGCTTCCGGAGACATGCTCGGTGTTATACTCACCCCAAGATCTTTCTCCTTGAGTGAGGTTTGCAGTCTTTGGCCACCTAGCCTATACTCTGTCTGTGGTCTTCTGTGCCCTTCCCCTATCTTCATGACTTTGCATTTGGCAGGATTAAATTCGAGAAGCCATTTGCTGGACCAGGTGTCCAGTCTGTCCAGGTCTCTTTGAAGTCCTGCCTGGTCCTCATCAGATTTAATTCTCCTCATTAACTTCACATCATCTGCAAACAGGGACACTTCTGAGTCTAACCCTTTCATCATGTCGTTCACATATACCAAAAATAGCACTGGTCCTAGGACCGACCCCTGTGGGACCCCGCTCGTCACAGGTGCCCACTGTGATACATCATTACGTACCATGACTCGTTGTTGCCTCCCTGTCAGGTATTCTCTGATCCATTGCAGTGCCCTTCCTGTTATATGCGCCTGATGCTCTAGCTTCTGCACTAATCTCTTGTGAGGAACTGTGTCAAAGGCCTTCTTGCAATCCAAGAAGATGCAATCAACCCACCCCTCTCTCTCGTGTCTTACTTCTGTTATTTTATCATAAAACTCTAGAAGGTTTGTGACACAGGATTTGCCTTCCATGAATCCGTGCTGGTTGGCATTTATACTCTTGTTCCGTTCCAGGTGCTCCACCACTCTCCTCCTGATAATCTTCTCCATAATTTTGCATACTATACACGTCAATGACACAGGTCTATAGTTTAGTGCCTCTTTTCTGTCTCCTTTTTTAAAAATGGGAACTACATTTGCCGTCTTCCATACCTCAGGTAGTTGCCCAGTTTCCAGAGACGTGTTGAAGATTGTGGTAAGTGGCACGCACAACATATCTGCTCCCTCTCTAAGGATCCACGGGGAGATGTTGTCCGGTCCCATTGCCTTTGAGGTATCGATGTCCCTTAGCAGTTTCTTCACCTCCTCCTCATCTGTATGTATGTCGTCCAACACTTGTTGGTGTATTCCTTGCTGGTGTCCCCATCTGGTCTGTCCCCCAGAGTCCTTCCTGACTCTACTGTAAATACTTCCTTAAATCTCGTGTTGAGCTCCTCACATACCTCTTGATCGTTTCTTGTGAGTTCTCCACCTACTTTCCTCAGCCTTATCACCTGGTCCTTGACTGTTGTCTTCCTCCTAATGTGGCTATACAGCAGTTTCGGGTCAGATTTGACTTTCGATGCTATGTCGTTTTCATACTGTCGCTGGGCCTCCCTCCTTATCTGTGCATACTCGTTTCTGGCTCTTCTACTAATCTCCTTGTTTTCCTGGGTCCTATGCATCCTGTACCTTTTCCATTCTCTGTTGCACTTAGTTTTTGCCTCCCTACACCTTCGGGTAAACCAAGGACTCGTTTTGGTCTTCCTATTATTTCTGTTTCCCTTGGGAACAAAACTTTCCTCTGCCTCCTTACACTTTGTTGCCACATATTCCATCAT
>NW_027195057.1:312500-427500 GCF_038502225.1 Cherax quadricarinatus
GTTGGCTAGTTGGCTGGTTGGCTGGTTGGCTGGTTGGCTGGTTGGCTGGCTGGCTGGCTGGCTGGCTGGCTGGCTCGCTGACTGGCTGGCTGGCTGGCTGGCTGGCTGATTGGCTGGCTGATTGGTTGGCTGATTGGCTGGCTGATTGGCTGGCTGATTGGCTGTATGATTGGCTGGCTAGCTGGCTGGCTGGCTGGCTAGCTGGCTGGCTGGCTGGCTAGCTGGCTGGATGGCTAGCTGGCTTGCTGGCTTGTTGGCTGGCTATCTGGCTGGCTGGCTGGCTGGCTGGCTGGCTGGCTGGCTTTAGACAATGCAGCAGTCTGAGACACGGGCAAATATACTCAACAAGGTATTATCTATTCTACGTAGTCCTGTGCGTTATCTTGGGCAGGATCCAGAGAATTATCCTGAGTACTATCCTTTGTACTAACATTTGCATATCAGAATAATAGTCTAGTTGGTACCAGGGCAGTATCCAATATAGTTCACAGAACAATACCCACAAATGACTTGCATAATACCCAGGATAGTGCTCATTTTAGAATCTTGTACCTTGGATAATACTGGGGGGGGGATAGTAGATAGAATGGTACCATGGATAATCCTCAGAATAGTACTAAAATAGTGCCCAACGTAGCGCCCAAGATAGTTCCCGGGTGGTACCCATGATAGTACCTAACATGGTATATTGCATCTAGGATAGTACCGTGGATGATATCCAAGATAGTCATAGGATAGTACACAGAATAGAACCATGGTTATTACCCAGAATAGTACCCGGAATAGTACATACGATATTACCCAGAATAATAAAACTAGGGAGGCCAAGCCCATGATGACACTCTTCAGGTCACTTGTTCTATCTAGGCTGGAATATTGCTGCACACTAACAGCACCTTTCAAGGCAGGTGAAATTGCTGACCTAGAAAATGTACAGAGAACTTTCACGGCGCGCATAACGGAGATAAAACACCTCAATTACTGGGAGCGCTTGAGGTTCCTAAACCTGTATTCCCTGGAACGCAGGCGGGAGAGATACATGATTATATACACCTGGAAAATCCTAGAGGGACTAGTACCGAACTTGCACACGAAAATCACTCACTACGAAAGCAAAAGACTTGGCAGACGATGCAACATCCCCCCAATGAAAAGCAGGGGTGTCACTAGCACGTTAAGAGACCATACAATAAGTGTCAGGGGCCCGAGACTGTTCAACTGCCTCCCAGCATACATAAGGGGGATTACCAACAGACCCCTGGCAGTCTTCAAGCTGGCACTGGACAAGCACCTAAAGTCGGTTCCTGACCAGCCGGGCTGTGGCTCGTACGTTGGTTTGCGTGCAGCCAGCAGCAACAGCCTGGTTGATCAGGCTCTGATCCACCAGGAGGCCTGGTCACAGACCGGGCCGCGGGGGCGTTGACCCCCGGAACTCTCTCCAGGTAAACTCCATGTAAATATTACCCATGATGTTACAGAGGATAGAACCCAAAATAGTACCAAGCATAATTCCCAAAATAGTACCAAGCATAGTTCCCAGAATGGTACCCAGGAGAGTATCCTGGATAGTCCCCAGGGTAGCTTACAAGAGAATAATCAGGATAGTTCCCCAGGGAGTACCCAGGATAGTTTCCCAGAGAGTACCCAGGATAGTTTCCAAGAGTGTACCAAGGATAGTTCCCCAGACAGTACCCAGGATAGTTCCCAAGAGAGTACCCAGGATAGTTCACCAGAGAGTACCCAGGATAGTTCCCCAGAGAGTACCCAGGAAAGTTCCCAGAGACTTCCCAGGATAGTTCCCCAGGGAGTATCCAGGATAGTTTCCAAGAGAGTACCGAGGATAATTCCCCAGAGAGTACCTAGAATAGTTCCCAAGAGAGTATCCATTATACTTCCCCAGAGAGTACCCACGGTAGTTCCCAAGAGAATACCTAGGATGTGCCTCAGAGAGTATCCAGGATAGTTCCCCAGTGAGTTCCTAGGGTAGTTCCCAGAGAGTTCCCAGGATAGTTCCTCAAAGAGTACCCAGGATAGCTCCCCAGATAGTACCTTGGATAGTTCACAAGGGAGTACCCAGGATAGTTCCCCAGAGAATTCCCAGGATAGTTCCCCAGAGAGTACCCAGGACAGTTCCCCAGAGAGCACCCAGGATAGTTCCCCAGATAGCAAAAAGGATAGTTCCCCAGAGAGTACCCAGGATAGTTCCCCAGAGAGTACCCAGGATAGTTCCCCAGAGAGTACCCAGGAGAGTTTCCGAGAGAGTACCCAGGAGAGTTCCCCAGAGAGTACCCAGGATAGTTCCCAGAGAATACCCAGGATGTTCCCCAGAGAGTACCCAGGATAGTTCCCCAGAGAGAGTACCCAGGATAGTTCCCCAGAGAGTACCCAGGATAGTTCCCCAGAGAGTAACCAGGAAAGTTCCCAGACAGTACCCAGGATAGTTCCCAAGAGAGTACCCAGGATAGTTCCCCAGAGAGTACCCAGGATAGTTCCCCAGAGAGTACCCAGGATAGTTCCCCAGAGAGTTCCGAGGAGAATTCTCCAGAGAGTACCCAGGAGAGTTTCCGACAGAGTACCCAGGATAGTTCCCCAGAGAGTACCCAGGATAGTTACCCAGAGAGTACCCAGGAGAGTTCCCAGATAGTACCCAGGAGAGGTCCTCATAGAGTACCCAGTAGAGTTCCCCAGGGAGTACCCAGGAGAGTTCCCCAGAGAGTGTCCAGGATAGTTCCCCAGAGATTACCCATGAAAGTTCCCAATAGAGTACCCAGGATAGCTCCCCAGATAGTCCCCAGAGAGTACCCAGGATAGTTCCCCAGAGAATTCCCAGGATAGTTCCCCAGAGAGTACCCAGGACAGTTCCCCAGAGAGCACCCAGGATAGTTCCCCAGATAGCAAAAAGGATAGTTCCCCAGAGAGTACCCAGGATAGTTCCCCAGAGAGTACCCAGGATAGTTATCCAGAGAGTACCCATGATAGTACCCCAGAAAGTTCCCATGATAGTTACCCAGAGAGTACCCAGGATAGTTCCCCAGGAGAGTACCCAGGATAGTTCCACAGAGAGAACCCAGGACAGTTCCCCAGAGAGTACCCACGACAGTTCCCAAGAGAGTATCCACGATAGTTCCCCAGAGAGGACCCAGGATATTTCCCCAGAGAGTACCCAGGATAGTTACCCAGAGAGTACCCAGGAGAGTTCCCCAGAGAGTGTCCAGGATAGTTCCCCAGAGATTACCCATGAAAGTTCCCAATAGAGTACCCAGGAGAGTTCCCCAGAGAGTACCCAGGATAGTTCACAAGGGAGTACCCAGGAGAGTTCCCCAGAGAGTACGCAGGATAGTTCCCCAGAGAGTGCAAAAAGAGTTCCCCAGTGAGTTCCCAGGATAGTTCCCCAGAGAGTACCCAGGATAGTTCCCCAGAGAGTACCCAGGATAGTTCACAAGCGAGTACCCAGGAGAGTTCCCCAGAGAGTACCCAGGATAGTTCCTCAGAGAGTACCCATGATAGTTCCCCAGAGAGTACAAAAAGAGTTAACAAGAGAGTTCCTAGGAGAGTTCCCCAGATAGTAACCAGGATAGTTCCCCAGAGAGTACCCAGGAGAGTTCCCCAGAGAGTACCCAGGAGAGTTCCCCAGAGAGTACCCAGGATAGTTCCCCAGAGAGTACCCAGGATAGTTCCCCAGAGAGTACCCAGGATAGTTCCCCAGAGAGTACCCAGGATAGTTCCCCAGAGAGTACCCAGGAGAGTTCCCCAGAGAGTACCCAGGATAGTTCCCCAGAGAGTACCTAGGAGAGTTCCCCAGAGAGTACCCAAGATAGTTCCCCAGAGAGTACCAAGGAGAGTTCCCCAGAGAGTACCCAGGATAGTTCCCCAGAGAGTACCCAGGATAGTTCCCCAGAGAGTACCCTGGATAGTTCCCCAGAGAGTACCCAGGATAGTTCCCCAGAGAGTACCCTGGATAGTTCCCCAGAGAGTACCCAGGACAGTTCCCCAGAGAGTACCCAGGATAGTTCCCCAGAGAGTACCCTGGATAGTTCCCCAGAGAGTACCCAGGATAGTTCCCCAGAGAGTACCCAGGATAGTTCCCCAGAGAGTACCCAGGATAGATCCCCAGAGAGTACCCAGGATAGTTCCCCAGAGAGTACCCTGGATAGTTCCCCAGAGAGTACCCAGGATAGTTCCCCAGAGAGTACCCAGGATAGATCCCCAGAGAGTACCCAGGATATTTCCTCAGAGAGTACTCAGGATAGTTCCCCAGAGAGTACCCAGGATAGTTCCCAGAGAGTACCCAGGATAGTTCCCCAGAGAGTACCCAGGATAGTTCCCCAGAGAGTACCCAGGATAGTTCCCCAGAGAGTACCCAGGATAGTTCCCCAGAGAGTACCCAGGATAGTTCCCCAGAGAGTACCCAGGATAGTTCCCCAGAGAGTACCCAGGATAGTTCCCCAGAGAGTACCCAGGATAGTTCCCCAGAGAGTACCCAGGATAGTTCCCCAGAGAGTACCCAGGATAGTTCCCCAGAGAGTACCCAGGATAGTTCCCCAGAGAGTACCCAGGATAGTTCCCCAGAGAGTACCCAGGATAGTTCCCCAGAGAGTACCCAGGATAGTTCCCCAGAGAGTACCCAGGATAGTTCCCCAGAGAGTACCCAGGATAGTTCCCCAGAGAGTTCCCAGGATAGTTCCCCAGAGAGTACCCAGGATAGTACAATATCGTGAGTCATTTATTGCTTGACTCTACTGAGGTATTTTATGCTAAATTCTTTATTCTTTTTATTAACCTATTTTGAAGTTCCTTAGTTATTTACAAGCTGATCTTTGACACAAGCTTAGTTATTTACAAGCTGATCTTTGACACAAACTTAGTTATTTACAAGCTGATCTTTGACACAAGCTTTGTTATTTACAAGCTGATCTTTGACACAAGCTTAGTTATTTACAAGCTGATCTTTGACACAAGCTTAGTTATTTACAAGCTGATCTTTGACACAAGCTTAGTTATTTACAAGCTGATCTTTGACACAAACTTAGTTATTTACAAGCTGATCTTTGACACAAGCTTTGTTATTTACAAGCTGATCTTTGACACAAGCTTAGTTATTTACAAGCTGATCTTTGACACAAACTTAGTTATTTACAAGCTGATCTTTGACACAAGCTTAGTTATTTACAAACTGATCTTTGACACAAGCTTAGTTATTTACAAGCTGATCTTTGACACAAACTTAGTTATTTACAAGCTGATCTTTGACACAAACTTAGTTATTTACAAGCTGATCTTTGACACAAACTTAGTTATTTACAAGCTGATCTTTGACACAAGCTTAGTTATTTACAAGCTGATCTTTGACACAAACTTAGTTATTTACAAGCTGATCTTTGACACAAGCTTAGTTATTTACAAGCTGATCTTTGACACAAGCTTAGTTATTTACAAGCTGATCTTTGACACAAGCTTAGTTATTTACAAGCTGATCTTTGACACAAGCTTAGTTATTTACAAGCTTAACTTTGAACAAGCTTAGTTATTTACAAGCTGATCTTTGACACAAACTTAGTTATTTACAAGCTAATCTTTGACACAAGCTTAGTTATTTACAAGCTGATCTTTGACACAAGCTTAGTTATTTACAAGCTGATCTTTGACACAAGCTTAGTTATTTACAAGCTGATCTTTGACACAAGCTTAGTTATTTACAAGCTGATCTTTGACACAAGCTTAGTTATTTACAAGCTGATCTTTGACACAAGCTTAGTTATTTACAAGCTGATCTTTGACACAAGCTTAGTTATTTACAAGCTGATCTTTGACACAAGCTTAGTTATTTACAAGCTGATCTTTGACACAAGCTTAGTTATTTACAAGCTGATCTTTGACACAAGCTTAGTTATTTACAAGCTGATCTTTGACACAAGCTTAGTTATTTACAAGCTGATCTTTGACACAAGCTTAGTTATTTACAAGCTGATCTTTGACACAAGCTTAGTTATTTACGAGCTCATCTTTGACACAAGCTTAGTTATTTACAAGCTGATCTTTGACACAAGCTTAGTTATTTACAAGCTGATCTTTGACACAAGCTTAGTTATTTACAAGCTCACCTTCGACACAAGCTTAGTTATTTACGAGCTCATCTTGGACACAAGCTTAGTTATTTACAAGCTGATCTTTGACACAAGCTTAGTTATTTACAAGCTCTGCTTTGACACAAGCTCAGTTATTTACAAGCTCATCTGTGACACAAGCTTAGTTATTTACAAGCTCACCTTTGACACAAGCTTAGTTATTTATAAGCTCATCTTTGACACAAGCTTTGTTATTTACAAGCTCTGCTTTGACACAAGCTTAGTTATTTACAAGCTCATCTTTGACACAAGCTTAGTTATTTACAAGCTCTTCTTTGACACAAGCTTAGTTATTTACAAGCTCACCTTCGACACAAGCTCTGCTTTGACACAAGCTTAGTTATTTACAAGCTCTGCTTTGACACAAGCTTAGTTATTTACAAGCTCTGCTTTGACACAAGCTTAGTTATTTACAAGCTCATCTTTGACACAAGCTTAATTATTTACAAGCTCATCTTTGACAAAAGCTTAGTTATTTACAAGCTCATATTTGACACAAGCTTAGTTATTTACAAGCTCATCTTTGACACAAGCTTAGTTGGCTGTTTGGCTGTTTGGCTGGTTGGCTAGTTGGCTGGTTGGCTGGTTGGCTGGTTGGCTGGTTGGCTGGCTGGGTGGCTGGGTGGCTGGCTGGCTCGCTGACTGGCTGGCTGGCTGGCTGGCTGATTGGCTGGCTGATTGGTTGGCTGATTGGCTGGCTGATTGGCTGGCTGATTGGTTGGCTGATTGGCTGGCTGGTTGGCTGACTGACTGGCTAGCTGGCTGGATGGCTAGCTGGCTTGCTGGCTTGTTGGCTGGCTATCTGGCTGGCTGGCTGGCTGGCTGGCTGGCTTTAGACAATGCAGCAGTCTGAGACACGGGCAAATATACTCAACAAGGTATTATCTATTCTACGTAGTCCTGTGCGTTATCTTGGGCAGGATCCAGAGAATTATCCTGAGTACTATCCTTTGTAGTAACATTTGCATATCAGAATAAAAGTCTAGTTGGTACCAGGACAGTATCCAATATAGTTCAGAGAACAATACCCACAAATGACTTGCATAATACCCAGGATAGTGCTCATTATAGAGTCTAGTACCTTGGATAATACTGGGGGGGATAGTAGATAGAATGGTACCATGGATAATCCTCAGAATAGTACTAAAATTGTGCCCAACGTAGCGCCCAAGATAGTTCCCCGGGTGGTACCCATGATAGTACCTAACATGGTATATTGCATCTAGGATAGTACCGTGGATGATATCCAAGATAGTCATAGGATAGTACACAGAATAGAACCATGGTTATTACCCAGAATAGTACCCAGAATAGTACATACGATATTACCCAGAATAATAAAACTAGGGATGCCAAACCCATGATGACACTCTTCAGGTCACTTGTTCTATCTAGGCTGGAATATTGCTGCACACTAACAGCACCTTTCAAGGCAGGTGAAATTGCCGACCTAGAAAATGTACAGAGAACCTTCACAGCGCACATAACGGAGATAAAACACCTCAATTACTGGGAGCGCTTGAGGTTCCTGAACCTGTATTCCCTGGAACGCAGGCGGGATAGATACATGATTATATACACCTGGAAAATCCTAGAGGGACTAGTACCGAACTTGCACACGAAAATCACTCACTACGAAAGCAAAAGACTTGGCAGACGATGCAACATCCCCCCAATGAAAAGCAGGGATGTCACTAGCACGTTAAGAGACCATACAATAAGTGTCAGGGGCCCGAGACTGTTCAACTGCCTCCCAGCATACATAAGGGGGATTACCAACAGACCCCTGGCAGTCTTCAAGCTGGCACTGGACAAGCACCTAAAGTCGGTTAATGACCAGCCGGGCTGTGGCTCGTACGTTGGTTTGCGTGCAGCCAGCAGCAACAGCCTGGTTGATCAGGCTCTGATCCACCAGGAGGCCTGGTCACAGACCGGGCCGCGGGGGCGTTGACCCCCGGAACTCTCTCCAGGTAAACTCCAGGTAAATATTACCCATAATGTTACAGAGGATAGAACCCAAAATAGTACCAAGCATAGTTCCCAAAATAGTACCAAGCATAGTTCCCAGAATGGTACCCAGGAGAGTATCCTGGATAGTCCCCAGGGTAGCTTACAAGAGAATAATCAGGATAGTTTCCAAGAGAGTACCCAGGATAGTTTCCAAGAGTGTACCAAGGATAGTTCCCCAGACAGCACCCAGGATAGTTCCCAATAGAGTACCCAGGATAGTTCACCAGAGAGTACTCAGGATAGTTCCCAGAGAGTTCCCAGGATAGTTCCTCAAAGAGTACCCAGGATAGCTCCCCAGATAGTACCTTGGATAGTTCACAAGAGAGTACCCAGGATAGTTCCCCAGAGAGTTCTCAGGATAGTTCCCCAGAGAGTACCCAGTATAGTTCCCCAGAGAGTACCCAGGATAGTTCCCCAGATAGCAAAAAGGATAGTTCCCCAGAGAGAACCCAGGATAGTTCCCCAGAGAGTACCCAGGATAGTTCCCCAGAGAGTACCAAGGAGAGTTTCCGAGAGAGTACCCAGGAGAGTTCCCCAGAGAGTACCCAGGATAGTTCACCAGAGAATACCCAGGATGTTCCTCAGAGAGTATCCAGGATAGTTCCCCAGAGAATACCCAGGATGTTCCTCAGAGAGTATCCAGGATAGTTCCCCAGAGAGTACTCAGGATAGTTCCCAGACAGTTCCCAGGATAGTTCCTCAAAGAGTACCCAGGATAGCTCCCCAGATAGTACCTTGGATAGTTCACAAGAGAGTACCCAGGATAGTTCCCCAGAGAGTTCCCAGGATAGTTCCCCAGAGAGTACCAAGGAGAGTTTCCGAGAGAGTACCCAGGAGAGTTCCCCAGAGAGTACCCAGGATAGTTCACCAGAGAATACCCAGGATGTTCCTCAGAGAGTATCCAGGATAGTTCCCCAGAGAATACCCAGGATGTTCCTCAGAGAGTATCCAGGATAGTTCCCCAGAGAGTACTCAGGATAGTTCCCAGAGAGTTCCCAGGATAGTTCCTCAAAGAGTACCCAGGATAGCTCCCCAGATAGTACCTTGGATAGTTCACAAGAGAGTACCCAGGATAGTTCCCCAGAGAGTTCCCAGGATAGTTCCCCAGAGAGTACCCAGGATAGTTCCCCAGAGAGCACCCAGGATAGTTCCCCAGATAGCAAAAAGGATAGTTCCCCAGAGAGAACCCAGGATAGTTCCCCAGTGAGTACCCAGGATAGTTATCCAGAGAGTACCCAGGATAGTTCCCCAGAGAGTTTCCAGGATAGTTCCCCAGAGAGTACCCAGGATAGTTCCCAAGAGAGTACCCAGGAGAGTTTCCGAGAGAGTACCCAGGAGAGTTCCCCAGAGAGGACCCAGGATAGTTCCCCAGAGAGTACCCAGGATAGTTCCACAAAGAGAACCCAGGATAGTTCCCCAGAGAGTACCCAGGAGAGTTCCCCAGATAGTACCCAGGATAGTTCCCCAGAGATTACCCATGAGAGTTCCCAATAGATTACCAGGATAGTTCCCCAGAGACTACCCAGGATAGAGTCTCAGAGAGTACCCAGGATAGTTCCCCAGAGAGTGCAAAAAGAGTACCCCAGAGAGTTCCCAGGATAGTTCCCCAGAGAGTACCCAGGATAGTTCCCCAGAGAGTACCCAGGATAGTTCACAAGCGAGTACCTAGGAGAGTTCCCCAGAGAGTACCCAGGATAGTTCCTCAGAGAGTACCCAGAATAGTTCCCCAGAGAGTACAAAAAGAGTTCCCCAGAGGGCTCCCAGGAGAGTTCCCCAGAGAGTACAAGGAGAGTTCCCCAGATAATACCCAGGAAAGTTCCCCAGAGAGTACCCAGGAGAGTTCCCCAGTGAGTACCAAGAAGAGTTCTCCATAGAGTGCCCAGGAAAGTTCCCAAGAGAGTACCCATGTGAGTTCCCCATAGAGTACCCAGGATAGTACCCCTAAGAGCACCCAGGATAGTTCCCCAGAGAGTACCCAGGAGAGTTCCACAGAGAGTACCCAGAATAGTTCCCCAAAGAATACCCAGGATAATTCCAAAGAGAGTACCCAGGAGTGTTCCCCAGAGAGTACCCAGGAGAGTTACCCAGAGAGTACCCAGGAGAGTTACCCAGAGAGTACCCCAGATAGTTCCCCAGAGAGTACCCAGGATAGTTCCCCAGAGAGTACCAAGGAGAGTTCCCCAGAGAGTACCCAGGATAGTTCCTCAGAGAGTAGCCAGGATAGCCCCCGAAGAGTACAAAAAGAGTTCCCCCGAGAGTACCAAGGAGAGTTCCCCAGAGAGTACCCAGGATAGTTCCCCAGAGAGTACTCAGGATAATTCCCCAGAGAGTACCCAGGAGAGTTCAATAGAGAGTATCCAGGATTGTTCCCCAGAGAGTACCCAGGATAGTTCCACAGAAAGTACCCAGGAGAGTTCCCCAGAGAGTACCCAGGATAGTTCCTCAGAGAGTACCCAGGATAGTTCCCCAGAGAGTTCAAAAAGAGTTCCCCAGAGAGTACCCAGGATAGTTCCCCAGAGAGTACCCAGGAGAGTTCCCCAGGGAGTACCCAGGATAGTTCCCCAGAGAGTACCCAGGATAGTTCCCCAGAGAGTGCCCAGGACAGTTCCCAGAGAGTACCCAGGATAGTTCCCCGGAGAGTACCCAGGATAGTTCCCCAGAGAGTACCTAGGAGAGTTCCCCAGAGAGCACCCAGGATAATTCCCCAGAGAGTACCTAGAATAGTTCCCAAGAGAGTATCATTATACTTCTTCAGAGAGTACCCAGGGTAGTTCCTCAGAGAATACCCAGGATGTTCCTCAGAGAGTATCCAGGATAGCTCCCCAGAGAGTACCCAGGATAGTTCCCAGAGAGTTCCCAGGATAGTTCCTCAAAGAGTACCCAGGATAGCTCCCCAGATAGTACCTTGGATAGTTCACAAGAGAGTACCCAGGATAGTTCCCCAGAGAGTTCCCAGGATAGTTCCCCAGAGAGTACCCAGGATAGTTCCCCAGACAGCACGCAGGATAGTTCCCCAGATAGCAAAAAGGATTGTTCCCCAGAGAGTACCCAGGACAGTTCCCCAGAGAGTACCCAGGATAGTTATCCAGAGAGTACCCAGGATAGTTCCCCAGAGAGTTTCCAGGATAGTTCCCCAGAGAGTACCCAGGATAGTTCCCCAGAGAGTACCCAGGAGAGTTTCCGAGAGAGTACCCAGGAGAGTTCCCCAGAGAGTACCCAGGATAGTTCCCCAGATAGTACCCAGGATAGTTCCCCATAGAGTACCCAGTAGAGTTCCCCAGAGAGTGCCCGGGATAGTTCCCCAGAGATTACCCATGAGAGTTCCCAATAGATTGCCAGGATAGTTCCCCAGATAGTACCCAGGATAGTTCCTCAGAGAGTACATAAAGAGTTCCCCAGAGAGTACAAAAAGAGTTCCCCAGAGAGCTCCCAGGAGAGTTCCCCAGATAGTACCCAGGATAGTTCCCCAGAGAGTACCCAGGAGAGTTCCCCAGAGAGTACCCAGAAGAGTTCTCCATAGAGTGCCCAGGAAAGTTCCCAAGAGAGTACCCATGTGAGTTCCCCATAGAGTATCCAGGATAGTACCCCAAAGAGCACCCAGGATAGTTCCCCAGAGAGTACCCAGGAGAGTTCCACAGAGAGTACCCAGGATAGTTCTCCAAAGAGTACCCAGGATAATTCCAAAGAGAGTACCCAGGATAGTTCCCCAGAGAGTACCCAGGAGAGTTCCCCAGAGAGTACCCAGGAGAGTTCCCCAGAGAGTACCCCAGATAGTTCCCCAGAGAGTACCCAGTATAGTTCCCCAGAGAGTACCAAGGAGAGTTCCTCAGAGAGTACCCAGGATAGCTCCCCGGAGAGTACAAAAAGAGTTCCCCAGAGAGTACCCAGGAGAGTTCCCCAGAGAGTACCCAGGATAGTTCCCCAGAGAGTACCCAGGATAATTCCCCAGAGAGTACCCAGGAGAGTTCCCTAGAGAGTACCCAGGATTGTTCCCCAGAGAGTACCCAGGATAGTTCCACAGAAAGTACCCAGGAGAGTTCCCCAGAGAGTACCAAGGATAATTCCTCAGAGAGTACCCAGGATAGTTCCCCAGAGAGTACAAAAAGAGTACCCCAGAGAGTACCCAGGATAGATCCCCAGAGAGTACCCAGGAGAGTTCCCCAGGGAGTACCCAGGATAGTTCCCCAGAGAGTACCCAGGATAGTTCCCCAGAGAGTGCCCAGGACAGTTCCCAGAGAGTACCCAGGATAGTTCCCCTGAGAGTTCCCAGGATAGTTCCCCAGAGAGTACCTAGGAGAGTTCCCCAAAGAGCACCCAGGAGAGTTCACCAGAGAGTACCAAGCAGAGTTCCCCAGAGAGTGCCCAGGAGAGTTCCCCAGAGAGTACCAATGAGAGTTCCCCAGAGAGTACCCAGGATAGGTCCCCAGAGAGTACCCAGGATAGTTCCCCAGAGAGTACCCAGGAGAGTTCCCCAGAGAGTACCAAGGCGAGTTCCCCAGAGAGTTCCCAGGAGAGTTCCCCAGAGGGTACACAGGAGAGTTCCCCAGAGAGTACCCAGGATAGCTCCCCAGTGAGTACCAAGGAGAATTCCCCAGAGAGTACCTAGGATAGTTCCTCAGAGAGTACCCAGGATAGTTCCCCAGAGAGTACCGAAGAGAGTTCCCCAGAGAGTACGCAGGATAATTCCCCAGAGAGTACCCAGGAGAGTTCCCCAGAGAGTACCCAGGATAGTTTTTCAGAGAGTACACAGGATAGTTCCCCAGAGAGTGCCCAGGATAGTTCCCCAGAGAGTACCCAGGATAGTTCTCCAGAGAGTACCCAGGACAGTTCCTCAAAGAGTACCCAGAAGAGTTCACCAGAGAGTACCCAGGATAGTTCCCCAGAGAGTACCCAGGATAGTTCCCCAGAGAGTACCCAGGATAGTTCCCCAGAGAGTACCCAGGATAGTTCCCCAGAGAGTACCCAGGAGAGTTCTCCATAGAGTACCCAGGAGAGTTCCCCAGAGAGTACCCAGGATAGTTCTCCAGAGAGTACCCAGGACAGTTCCTCAAAGAGTACCCAGAAGAGTTCACCAGAGATTACCCAGGATAGCTCTCCAGAGAGTGCCCGGGTTAGTTCCCCAGAGAGTACCCAGGATAGTTCCCCAGAGAGTACCCAGGATTGTTCCCCAGAGAGTACCCAGGAGAGTTCTCCATAGAGTACCCAGGAGAGTTCCCCAGAGAGTACCCAGGATAGTTCCCCAGAGAGTTCCAAGGAGAATTCCCCAGAGAGTACCCTGGAGAGTTCCCCAGAGAGTTCCCCGGAGAGTTCCCCAGAGTGTACCCAGGAGAGTTCCCCAGAGAGTACCCAGGATAGTTCCTCAGAGAGTACCCAGGATAGTTCCCCAGAGAATACCCAAGAGAGTTCCCCAGAGAGTACCCAGAATAGTTTCCCAGAGAGTACCCAGTAGAGTTCCCCAGAAAGTACCAGGATAGTTCCCCAGAGAGTACCCAGGATAGTTCCCCATAGAGGGCCCAGGATAGTTCCCCAGAGAGTACCCAGGATAGTTCCCCAGAGAGTACCCAGGATAGTTCCCAAGAGAGTACCCAGGAGAGTTCCCCAGAGAGTACCCAGGATAGTTCCCCAGAAAGTACCCAGGATAGTTCCACAGTGTACCCAGGATAGTTCCCCAGAGAGTACCCAGGATAGTTCCCCACAGAGTACCCAGGATAGTTCCCCAGAGAGTACCCGTGATAGTTCCAAAGAGAGTACCCAGGAGAGTTCCCCAAAGAGTATCCAGGATAGTTTCCCAGAGAGTACCCAGGATATTTTCCCAGAGAGTACCCAGGATAGTTCCCCAGAGAGTACCCAGGATTGTTCCCCAGAGAGTTCCCATGAGAGTTCCGCAGAGAGTACCCTGGAGAGTTCTCCAGAGAGTTCCAAGGATAGTTCCCCAGAGAGTTCCCAGAAGAGTTCCCCAGAGAGTACTCAGCAAAGTTCCCCAGAGAGTACCCAGGAGAGTTCCCCAGAGAGTACCCAGAAAAGTTCCCCAGAGAGTACTCAGGATAGTTCCCCAGAGAGTACCCAGGATAATTCCCCAGAGAGTACCCAGGATAGTTCCCAAGAGAGTTCCCAGGAGAGTTCCCCAGAGAGTACCCAGGATAGTTCCCCAGAGAGTACCCAGGATAGTTCCCCAGAGAGTACCCAGGATAGTTCCCCAGAGAGTACCCTGGATAGTTCCCCAGAGAGTACCAAGGATAGTTCCCCAGAGAGTACCCAGGATAGTTCCCCAGAGAGTACCCTGGATAGTTCCCCAGAGAGTACCCAGGATAGTTCCCCAGAGAGTACCCAGGATAGTTCCCCAGAGAGTACCCAGGATAGTTCCCCAGAGAGTACCCAGGATAGTTCCCCAGAGAGTACCCAGGATAGTTCCCCAGAGAGTACCCAGGATAGTTCCCCAGAGAGTACCCAGGATAGTTCACCAGAGAGTACCCAGGATAGTTCCCCAGAGAGTACCCAGGATAGTTCCCCAGAGAGTACCCAGGATAGTTCCCCAGAGAGTACCCAGGATAGTACTATATCGTGAGTCATTTATTGCTTGACTCTACTGAGGTATTTTATGCTAAATTCTTTATTCTTTTTATTAACCTATTTTGAAGTTCCTTAGTTATTTACAAGCTGATCTTTGACACAAGCTTAGTTATTTACAAGCTCATCTTTGACACAAGCTTAGTTATTTACAAGCTGATCTTTGACACAAGCTTAGTTATTTACAAGCTGATCTTTGACACAAGCTTAGTTTTTTACAAGCTGATCTTTGACACAAACTTAGTTATTTACAAGCTGATCTTTGACACAAGCTTAGTTATTTACAAGCTGATCTTTGACACAAACTTAGTTATTTACAAGCTGATCTTTGACACAAGCTTAGTTATTTACAAGCTGATCTTTGACACAAACTTAGTTTTTTACAAGCTCACTTTCGACACAAGCTTAGTTATTTACAAGCTCATCTTTGACACAAGCTTAGTTATTTACAAGCTCATCTTTGACACAAGCTTAGTTATTTACAAGCTCATCTTTGACACAAACTTAGTTTTTTACAAGCTCACTTTCGACACAAGCTTAGTTATTTACAAGCTCATCTTTGACACAAGCTTAGTTATTTACAACCTCATCTTCGACACAAGCTTAGTTATTTACAACCTCATCTTTGACAAAAGCTTAGGTATTTACAACCTCGTCTTTGACACAAGCTTAGATATTTACAAGCTCATCTTTGACAAAAGCTTAGTTATTTACAAGCTCATCTTTGACACAAGCTTAGTTATTTACAAGCTCATCTTTGACACAAGCTTAGATATTTAGAACCTCACCTTTGACAAAAGCTTAGTTATTTACAAGCTCAACTTTGACACAAGCTTAGTTATTTACAACCTCATCTTTGACACAAGCTTAGTTATTTACAAGCTCATATTTGACACAAGCTTAGTTATTTACAAGCTCATCTTCGACGCAAGCTTAGTTATTTACAAGCTCTGCTTTGACACAAGCTTATTTATTTACAAGCTCTGCTTTGACACAAGCTTAGTTATTTACAAGCTCATCTTTGACACAAGCTTAGTTATTTACTAGCTCGGCTTTGACACAAGATTAGTTATTTACAAACTCTGCTTTGACACAAGCTTAGTTATTTACAAGCTCATCTTTGACACAAGCTTAGTTATTTACAAGCTCTGTTTTGACACAAGCTTAGTTATTTACAAGCTCTTTGACACAAGCTTAGTTATTTACAAGCTCTACTTTGACACAAGCTTAGTTATTTACAAGCTCTGCTTTGACACAAGCTTAGTTATTTACAAGCTCATCTTTGACACAAGCTTAGTTATTTACAAGCTCTGTTTTGACACAAGCTTAGTTATTTGCAAGCTCTTCTTTGTCACAAGCTTAGTTATTTACAAGCTCATCTTCGACACAAGCTTAGTTGGCTGGTTGGCTGGTTGGCTGGTTGACTGGTTGGCTGGTTGGCTGGTTGGCTGGTTGGCTGGTTGGTTGGTTGGCTGGTTGGCTGGTTGGCAGGTTGGCTGGTTGGCTGGTTGGCTGGTTGGCAGGTTGGCTTGTTGGCTTGTTGGCTGGTTGACTGGTTGGCTGGTTGGCTGGTTGGCTGGTTGGCTGGTTGGCAGGTTGGCTTGTTGGCTGGTTGGCTGGTTGGTTGGTTGGTTGGTTGGCTGGTTGAGTGTTTGGCTGGCTGGCTGGCTGGCTTCTTGGCTGGCTGGCTGGCTGGCTGACTGACTGGCTGATTGGCTGTCAAATTGGCTGGCTAATTGGCTTGCTGATTGGCTGGCTGGTTATCTAGCTGGCTGGCTGGCTGACTGGCTGGCTGACTGGCTAGCTGGCTGGCTGGCTGAATGGCTGACTGACTGGCTGATTGGCTGGCTAATTGGCTGGCTGATTGGCTGGCCTGATTTTCTGGCTGGCTGGCTGGGTGGCTCACTGACTGGCTGGCTGGCTTGCTGGCTGGCTGGCTGGCTGATTTGCTGACTGGCTGACTGGCTGACTTGCTGGGTGACTGGCTGGCTGACTGGCTGGCTGGCCGGAGACACTGTAGCAAGGGCAAATATTCTCAACAAAATATAACTCACATCTTCAGTTATAACATAATCTTGAGTTTATTTCCACACAGGACTGTCGTTGCTTGTAGCATGGTAAAAGACTGTCCATTGTCCTTGATCGTACATGATATTACAACAGCTGTTATCTTATTTTTTTAAGCGCAGCTTAACTTACTGACTTTAACGTGTTGTCATGTCCCTGCTAACTTGTAAGTTTAGTGGAGCTACTCAAGCCCAACTCATTTACAAGCTTAGTACTGTTACTGAAGCCCAACTCATTTACAAGCTTAGTGTTGTTACTCATAGACAGCTCATTTACAAGCTTAGTACTGTTGGTATAGCCCAGTTCGTTTACAAGCTTAGTACTGTTACTCTAGCCCAGCTCATTTACATTTTAAGCGCCATTATCTCACATTATTTACATGCTAAAAGTTATTATTTTAATTCACCTTATTTCACTGCTAAGTGCTGTTATAGTGACGTTGCATATTTAACTGCTAAGTGGCCAGACGAACTAGTGTCTACCAAGTGTCACTGTGGAAGGTGGCCAGACGAACTAGTGTCTACCAAGTGTCACTGTGGAAGGTGCCAGACGAACTAGTGTCTACCAAGTGTCACTGTGGAAGGTGCCAGACGAACTAGTGTCTACCAAGCGTCACTGTGGAAGGTGCCAGACGAACTAGTGTCTACCAAGTGTCACTGTGGAAGGTGCCAGACGAACTAGTGTCTACCAAGCGTCACTGTGGAAGGTGCCAGACGAACTAGTGTCTACCAAGCGTCACTGTGGAAGGTGCCAGACGAACTAGTGTCTACCAAGCGTCACTGTGGAAGGTGCCAGACGAACTAGTGTCTACCAAGCGTCACTGTGGAAGGTGCCAGACGAACTAGTGTCTACCAAGCGTCACTGTGGAAGGTGCCAGACGAACTAGTGTCTACCAAGCGTCACTGTGGAAGGTGCCAGACGAACTAGTGTCTACCAAGCGTCACTGTGGAAGGTGCCAGACGAACTAGTGTCTACCAAGTGTCACTGTGGAAGGTGCCAGACGAACTAGTGTCTACCAAGCGTCACTGTGGAAGGTGCCAGACGAACTAGTGTCTACCAAGCGTCACTGTGGAAGGTGCCAGACGAACTAGTGTCTACCAAGCGTCACTGTGGAAGGTGCCAGACGAACTAGTGTCTACCAAGTGTCACTGTGGAAGGTGCCAGACGAACTAGTGTCTACCAAGCGTCACTGTGGAAGGTGCCAGACGAACTAGTGTCTACCAAGCGTCACTGTGGAAGGTGCCAGACGAACTAGTGTCTACCAAGCGTCACTGTGGAAGGTGCCAGACGAACTAGTGTCTACCAAGCGTCACTGTGGAAGGTGCCAGACGAACTAGTGTCTACCAAGCGTCACTGTGGAAGGTGCCAGACGAACTAGTGTCTACCAAGCGTCACTGTGGAAGGTGCCAGACGAACTAGTGTCTACCAAGCGTCACTGTGGAAGGTGCCAGACGAACTAGTGTCTACCAAGCGTCACTGTGGAAGGTGCCAGACGAACTAGTGTCTACCAAGCGTCACTGTGGAAGGTGCCAGACGAACTAGTGTCTACCAAGCGTCACTGTGGAAGGTGCCAGACGAACTAGTGTCTACCAAGCGTCACTGTGGAAGGTGCCAGACGAACTAGTGTCTACCAAGCGTCACTGTGGAAGGTGCCAGACGAACTAGTGTCTACGAAGCGTCACTGTGGAAGGTGCCAGACGAACTAGTGTCTACCAAGCGTCACTGTGGAAGGTGCCAGACGAACTAGTGTCTACCAAGTGTCACTGTGGAAGGTGCCAGACGAACTAGTGTCTACCAAGCGTCACTGTGGAAGGTGCCAGACGAACTAGTGTCTAAAATGTGTCACTGTGGAAGGTGCCAGACGAACTAGTGCGTCACTGTGGAAGGTGCCAGACGAACTAGTGTCTACCAAGCGTCACTGTGGAAGGTGCCAGACGAACTAGTGTCTACCAAGCGTCACTGTGGAAGGTGCCAGACGAACTAGTGTCTACCAAGCGTCACTGTGGAAGGTGCCAGACGAACTAGTGTCTACCAAGCGTCACTGTGGAAGGTGCCAGACGAACTAGTGTCTACCAAGCGTCACTGTGGAAGGTGCCAGACGAACTAGTGTCTACCAAGCGTCACTGTGGAAGGTGCCAGACGAACTAGTGTCTACCAAGCGTCACTGTGGAAGGTGCCAGACGAACTAGTGTCTACCAAGCGTCACTGTGGAAGGTGCCAGACGAACTAGTGTCTACCAAGCGTCACTGTGGAAGGTGCCAGACGAACTAGTGTCTACCAAGCGTCACTGTGGAACCAAGCGTCACTGTGGAAGGTGCCAGACGACCTAGTGTCTACCAAGCGTCACTGTGGAAGGTGCCAGACGAACTAGTGTCTACCAAGCGTCACTGTGGAAGGTGCCAGACGAACTAGTGTCTACCAAGCGTCACTGTGGAAGGTGCCAGACGAACTAGTGTCTACCAAGCGTCACTGTGGAAGGTGCCAGACGAACTAGTGTCTACCAAGCGTCACTGTGGAAGGTGCCAGACGAACTAGTGTCTACCAAGCGTCACTGTGGAAGGTGCCAGACGAACTAGTGTCTACCAAGCGTCACTGTGGAAGGTGCCAGACGAACTAGTGTCTACCAAGTGTCACTGTGGAAGGTGCCAGACGAACTAGTGTCTACCAAGCGTCACTGTGGAAGGTGCCAGACGAACTAGTGTCTACCAAGCGTCACTGTGGAAGGTGCCAGACGAACTAGTGTCTACCAAGCGTCACTGTGGAAGGTGCCAGACGAACTAGTGTCTACCAAGCGTCACTGTGGAAGGTGCCAGACGAACTAGTGTCTACCAAGCGTCACTGTGGAAGGTGCCAGACGAACTAGTGTCTACCAAGCGTCACTGTGGAAGGTGCCAGACGAACTAGTGTCTACCAAGCGTCACTGTGGAAGGTGCCAGACGAACTAGTGTCTACCAAGCGTCACTGTGGAAGGTGCCAGACGAACTAGTGTCTACCAAGCGTCACTGTGGAAGGTGCCAGACGAACTAGTGTCTACCAAGCGTCACTGTGGAAGGTGCCAGACGAACTAGTGTCTACCAAGCGTCACTGTGGAAGGTGCCAGACGAACTAGTGTCTACCAAGCGTCACTGTGGAAGGTGCCAGACGAACTAGTGTCTACCAAGCGTCACTGTGGAAGGTGCCAGACGAACTAGTGTCTACCAAGCGTCACTGTGGAAGGTGCCAGACGAACTAGTGTCTACCAAGCGTCACTGTGGAAGGTGCCAGACGAACTAGTGTCTACCAAGTGTCACTGTGGAAGGTGCCGGACGAACTAGTGTCTACCAAGCATCACTGTGGAAGGTGCCAGACGAACTAGTGTCTACCAAGCGTCACTGTGGAATTTGGCCAGACGAACTAGTGTCTACCAAGCGTCACTGTGGAAGGTGCCAGACGAACTAGTGTCTACCAAGCGTCACTGTGGAAGGTGCCAGACGAACTAGTGTCTACCAAGCGTCACTGTGGAAGGTGCCAGACGAACTAGTGTCTACCAAGCGTCACTGTGGAAGGTGCCAGACGAACTAGTGTCTACCAAGCGTCACTGTGGAAGGTGCCAGACGAACTAGTGTCTACCAAGCGTCACTGTGGAAGGTGCCAGACGAACTAGTGTCTACCAAGCGTCACTGTGGAAGGTGCCAGACGAACTAGTGTCTACCAAGTGTCACTGTGGAAGGTGCCAGACGAACTAGTGTCTACCAAGCGTCACTGTGGAAGGTGCCAGACGAACTAGTGTCTACCAAGCGTCACTGTGGAAGGTGCCAGACGAACTAGTGTCTACCAAGTGTCACTGTGGAAGGTGCCAGACGAACTAGTGTCTACCAAGCGTCACTGTGGAAGGTGCCAGACGAACTAGTGTCTACCAAGCGTCACTGTGGAAGGTGCCAGACGAACTAGTGTCTACCAAGCGTCACTGTGGAAGGTGCCAGACGAACTAGTGTCTACCAAGCGTCACTGTGGAAGGTGCCAGACGAACTAGTGTCTACCAAGCGTCACTGTGGAAGGTGCCAGACGAACTAGTGTCTACCAAGCGTCACTGTGGAAGGTGCCAGACGAACTAGTGTCTACCAAGCGTCACTGTGGAAGGTGCCAGACGAACTAGTGTCTACCAAGCGTCACTGTGGAAGGTGCCAGACGAACTAGTGTCTACCAAGCGTCACTGTGGAAGGTGCCAGACGAACTAGTGTCTACCAAGCGTCACTGTGGAAGGTGCCAGACGAACTAGTGTCTACCAAGCGTCACTGTGGAAGGTGCCAGACGAACTAGTGTCTACCAAGTGTCACTGTGGAAGGTGCCAGACGAACTAGTGTCTACCAAGCGTCACTGTGGAAGGTGCCAGACGAACTAGTGTCTACGAAGCGTCACTGTGGAAGGTGGCCAGACGAACTAGTGTCTACCAAGCGTCACTGTGGAAGGTGCCAGACGAACTAGTGTCTACCAAGCGTCACTGTGGAAGGTGGCCAGACGAACTGCCAGTCTCTGTGGAAGGTGCCAGACGAACTAGTGTCTACCAAGCGTCACTGTGGAAGGTGCCAGACGAACTAGTGTCTACCAAGCGTCACTGTGGAAGGTGCCAGACGAACTAGTGTCTACCAAGCGTCACTGTGGAAGGTGCCAGACGAACTAGTGTCTACCAAGCGTCACTGTGGAAGGTGCCAGACGAACTAGTGTCTACCAAGCGTCACTGTGGAAGGTGCCAGACGAACTAGTGTCTACCAAGCGTCACTGTGGAAGGTGCCAGACGAACTAGTGTCTACCAAGCGTCACTGTGGAAGGTGCCAGACGAACTAGTGTCTACCAAGCGTCACTGTGGAAGGTGCCAGACGAACTAGTGTCTACCAAGCGTCACTGTGGAAGGTGCCAGACGAACTAGTGTCTACCAAGCGTCACTGTGGAAGGTGCCAAAAGAACTAGTGTCTACCAAGCGTCACTGTGGAAGCTGCCAGACGAACTAGTGTCTAGTGTCCAAGCGTCACTGTGGAAGGTGCCAGACGAACTAGTGTCTACCAAGCGTCACTGTGGAAGGTGCCAGACGAACTAGTGTCTACCAAGCGTCACTGTGGAAGGTGCCAGACGAACTAGTGTCTACCAAGCGTCACTGTGGAAGGTGCCAGACGAACTAGTGTCTACCAAGAGTCACTGTGGAAGGTGCCAGACGAACTAGTGTCTACCAAGCGTCACTGTGGAAGGTGCCAGACGAACTAGTGTCTACCAAGCGTCACTGTGGAAGGTGCCAGACGAACTAGTGTCTACCAAGCGTCACTGTGGAAGGTGTCACTGTGGAAGGTGCCAGACGAACCAAACGAACTAGTGTCTACGAAGCGTCACTGTGGAAGGTGCCAGACGAACTAGTGTCTACCAAGCGTCACTGTGGAAGGTGCCAGACGAACTAGTGTCTACCAAGCGTCACTGTGGAAGGTGCCAGACGAACTAGTGTCTACCAAGCGTCACTGTGGAAGGTGCCAGACGAACTAGTGTCTACAAATCCTCACTGTGGAAGGTGCCAGACGAACTAGTGTCTACCAAACGTCACTGTGGAAGGTGCCAGACGAACTAGTGTCTACCAAGCGTCACTGTGGAAGGTGACAGATGAACTAGTGTCTACCAAGCGTCACTGTGGAAGGTGCCAGACGAACTAGTGTCTACCAAGCGTCACTGTGGAAGGTGCCAGACGAACTAGTGTCTACCAAGCGTCACTGTGGAAGGTGCCAGACGAACTAGTGTCTACCAAGCGTCACTGTGGAAGGTGCCAGACGAACTAGTGTCTACCAAGCGTCACTGTGGAAGGTGCCAGACGAACTAGTGTCTACCAAGCGTCACTGTGGAAGGTGCCAGACGAACTAGTGTCTACCAAGCGTCACTGTGGAAGGTGCCAGACGAACTAGTGTCTACCAAGTGTCACTGTGGAAGGTGCCAGACGAACTAGTGTCTACCAAGCGTCACTGTGGAAGGTGCCAGACGAACTAGTGTCTACCAAGCGTCACTGTGGAAGGTGCCAGACGAACTAGTGTCTACCAAGCGTCACTGTGGAAGGTGCCAGACGAACTAGTGTCTACCAAGCGTCACTGTGGAAGGTGCCAGACGAACTAGTGTCTACCAAGTGTCACTGTGGAAGGTGCCAGACGAACTAGTGTCTACCAAGCGTCACTGTGGAAGGTGCCAGACGAACTAGTGTCTACCAAGCGTCACTGTGGAAGGAAGGTGCCAGACGAACTAGTGTCTACCAAGCGTCACTGTGGAAGGTGCCAGACGAACTAGTGTCTACCAAGTGTCACTGTGGAAGGTGCCAGACGAACTAGTGTCTACCAAGCGTCACTGTGGAAGGTGCCAGACGAACTAGTGTCTACCAAGCGTCACTGTGGAAGGTGCCAGACGAACTAGTGTCTACCAAGCGTCACTGTGGAAGGTGCCAGACGAACTAGTGTCTACCAAGCGTCACTGTGGAAGGTGCCAGACGAACTAGTGTCTACCAAGCGTCACTGTGGAAGGTGCCAGACGAACTAGTGTCTACCAAGCGTCACTGTGGAAGGTGCCAGACGAACTAGTGTCTATCAAGCGACACTAGTGTCACTGTGGAAGGTGCCAGACGAACTAGTGTCTACCAAGCGTCACTGTGGAAGGTGCCAGACGAACTAGTGTCTACCAAGCGTCACTGTGGAAGGTGCCAGACGAACTAGTGTCTACCAAGCGTCACTGTGGAAGGTGCCAGACGAACTAGTGTCTACCAAGCGTCACTGTGGAAGGTGCCAGACGAACTAGTGTCTACCAAGCGTCACTGTGGAAGGTGCCAGACGAACTAGTGTCTACCAAGCGTCACTGTGGAAGGTGCCAGACGAACTAGTGTCTACCAAGCGTCACTGTGGAAGGTGCCAGACGAACTAGTGTCTACCAAGCGTCACTGTGGAAGGTGCCAGACGAACTAGTGTCTACCAAGCGTCACTGTGGAAGGTGCCAGACGAACTAGTGTCTACCAAGCGTCACTGTGGAAGGTGCCAGACGAACTAGTGTCTACCAAGCGTCACTGTGGAAGGTGCCAGACGAACTAGTGTCTACCAAGCGTCACTGTGGAAGGTGCCAGACGAACTAGTGTCTACAAAGCGTCACTGTCGAAGGTGCCACACGATCTAGTGTCTACCAAGTGTCACTGTGGAAGGTGCCAGACGAACTAGTGTCTACCAAGCGTCAATGTGGAAGGTCTACGAACTAGTGTCTACGAAGCGTCACTGTGGAAGGTGCCAGACGAACTAGTGTCTACCAAGCGTCACTGTGGAAGGTGCCAGACGAACTAGTGTCTACCAAGCGTCACTGTGGAAGGTGCCAGACGAACTAGTGTCTGCCAAGCGTCACTGTGGAAGGTGCCAGACGAACTAGTGTCTACCAAGCGTCACTGTGGAAGGTGCCAGACGAACTAGTGTCTACCAAGCGTCACTGTGGAAGGTGCCAGACGAACTAGTGTCTACCTAGCATCACTGTGGAAGGTGCCAGACGAACTAGTGTCTACCACGTGTCATTGTGGAAGGTGCCAGACGAACTAGTGTCTACCAAGCGTCACTGTGGAAGGTGCCAGACGAACTAGTGTCTATCAAGCGTCACTGTGGAAGGTGCCAGACGAACTAGTGTCTACCAAGCGTCACTGTGGAAGGTGCCAGACGAACTAGTGTCTACCAAGCGTCACTGTGGAAGGTGCCAGACGAACTAGTGTCTACCAAGCGTCACTGTGGAAGGTGCCAGACGAACTAGTGTCTACCAAGCGTCACTGTGGAAGGTGCCAGACGAACTAGTGTTTACCAGACGAAAGCGTCTCTGTGGAAGGTGCCAGACGAACTAGTGTCTACCAAGCGTCACTGTGGAAGGTGCCAGACGAACTAGTGTCTACCAAGCGTCACTGTGGAAGGTGCCAGACGAACTAGTGTCTACCAAGCGTCACTGTGGAAGGTGCCAGACGAACTAGTGTCTACCAAGCGTCACTGTGGAAGGTGCCAGACGAACTAGTGTCTACCAAGCGTCACTGTGGAAGGTGCCAGACGAACTAGTGTCTACCAAGCGTCACTGTGGAAGGTGCCAGACGAACTAGTGTCTACCAAGCGTCACTGTGGAAGGTGCCAGACGAACTAGTGTCTACCAAGCGTCACTGTGGAAGGTGCCAGACGAACTAGTGTCTACGAAGCGTCACTGTGGAAGGTGCCAGACGAACTAGTGTCTACCAAGCGTCACTGTGGAAGGTGCCAGACGAACTAGTGTCTACCAAGCGTCACTGTGGAAGGTGCCAGACGAACTAGTGTCTACCAAGCGTCACTGTGGAAGGTGCCAGACGAACTAGTGTCTACCAAGCGTCACTGTGGAAGGTGCCAGACGAACTAGTGTCTACCAAGCGTCACTGTGGAAGGTGCCAGACGAACTAGTGTCTACCAAGCGTCACTGTGGAAGGTGCCAGACGAACTAGTGTCTACCAAGCGTCACTGTGGAAGGTGCCAGACGAACTAGTGTCTACCAAGCGTCACTGTGGAAGGTGCCAGACGAACTAGTGTCTACCAAGCGTCACTGTGGAAGGTGCCAGACGAACTAGTGTCTACCAAGCGTCACTGTGGAAGGTGCCAGACGAACTAGTGTCTACCAAGCGTCACTGTGGAAGGTGCCAGACGAACTAGTGTCTACCAAGCGTCACTGTGGAAGGTGCCAGACGAACTAGTGTCTACCAAGCGTCACTGTGGAAGGTGCCAGACGAACTAGTGTCTACCAAGCGTCACTGTGGAAGGTGCCAGACGAACTAGTGTCTACCAAGCGTCACTGTGGAAGGTGCCAGACGAACTAGTGTCTACCAAGCGTCACTGTGGAAGGTGCCAGACGAACTAGTGTCTACCAAGCGTCACTGTGGAAGGTGCCAGACGAACTAGTGTCTACCAAGCGTCACTGTGGAAGGTGCCAGACGAACTAGTGTCTACCAAGCGTCACTGTGGAAGGTGCCAGACGAACTAGTGTCTACCAAGCGTCACTGTGGAAGGTGCCAGACGAACTAGTGTCTACCAAGCGTCACTGTGGAAGGTGCCAGACGAACTAGTGTCTACGAAGCGTCACTGTGGAAGGTCACTGTGGAAGGTGCCAGACGAACTAGTGTCTACCAAGCGTCACTGTGGAAGGTGCCAGACGAACTAGTGTCTACCAAGTGTCATTGTGGAAAGTGGCCAGACGAACTAGTGTCTACAAATCGTCACTGTGGAAGGTGCCAGACGAACTAGTGTCTACCAAGCGTCACTGTGGAAGGTGCCAGACGAACTAGTGTCTACCAAGCGTCACTGTGGAAGGTGCCAGACGAGTGTCTACAAGCGTCACTGTGTGCCAGACGAACTACTACCAAGCGTCACTGTGGAAGGTGCCAGACGAACTAGTGTCTACCAAGCGTCACTGTGGAAGGTGCCAGACGAACTAGTGTCTACCAAGCGTCACTGTGGAAGGTGCCAGACGAACTAGTGTCTACCAAGCGTCACTGTGGAAGGTGCCAGACGAACTAGTGTCTACCAAGCGTCACTGTGGAAGGTGCCAGACGAACTAGTGTCTACCAAGCGTCACTGTGGAAGGTGCCAGACGAACTAGTGTCTACCAAGCGTCACTGTGGAAGGTGCCAGACGAACTAGTGTCTACCAAGCGTCACTGTGGAAGGTGCCAGACGAACTAGTGTCTACCAAGCGTCACTGTGGAAGGTGCCAGACGAACTAGTGTCTACCAAGCGTCACTGTGGAAGGTGCCAGACGAACTAGTGTCTACCAAGCGTCACTGTGGAAGGTGCCAGACGAACTAGTGTCTACCAAGCGTCACTGTGGAAGGTGCCAGACGAACTAGTGTCTACCAAGCGTCACTGTGGAAGGTGCCAGACGAACTAGTGTCTAGGTGCCAGACGAAAGCGTCACTGTGGAAGGTGCCAGACGAACTAGTGTCTACCAAGTGTGCCAGACGAACTAGTGCGTCACTGTGGAAGGTGCCAGATGAACTAGTGTCTACCAAGCGTCACTGTGGAAGGTGCCAGACGAACTAGTGTCTACCAAGCGTCACTGTGGAAGGTGCCAGACGAACTAGTGTCTACCAAGCGTCACTGTGGAAGGTGCCAGACGAACTAGTGTCTACCAAGCGTCACTGTGGAAGGTGCCAGACGAACTAGTGTCTACCAAGCGTCACTGTGGAAGGTGCCAGACGAACTAGTGTCTACCAAGCGTCACTGTGGAAGGTGCCAGACGAACTAGTGTCTACCAAGCGTCACTGTGGAAGGTGCCAGACGAACTAGTGTCGACCAAGCGTCACTGTGGAAGGTGTGGAATGTGCCAGACGAACTAGTGTCTACCAAGCGTCACTGTGGAAGGTGCCAGACGAACTAGTGTCTACCAAGCGTCACTGTGGAAGGTGCCAGACGAACTAGTGTCTACCAAGCGTCACTGTGGAAGGTGCCAGACGAACTAGTGTCTACCAAGCGTCACTGTGGAAGGTGCCAGACGAACTAGTGTCTACCAAGCGTCACTGTGGAAGGTGCCAGACGAACTAGTGTCTACCAAGCGTCACTGTGGAAGGTGCCAGACGAACTAGTGTCTACCAAGCGTCACTGTGGAAGGTGCCAGACGAACTAGTGTCTACGAAGTGTCACTGTGGAAGGTGCCAGACGAACTATTGTCTACGAACTGTCACTGTGGAAGGTGCCAGACGAACTAGTGTCTACCAAGCGTCTCTGTGGAATGTGCCAGACGAACTAGTGTCTACCAAGCGTCACTGTGGAAGGTGCCAGACGAACTAGTGTCTACGAAGTGTCACTGTGGAAGGTGCCAGACGAACTAGTGTCTACGAAGCGTCACTGTGGAAGGTGCCAGACGAACTAGTGTCTACCAAGCGTCACTGTGGAAGGTGCCAGACGAACTAGTGTCTACCAAGCGTCACTGTGGAAGGTGCCAGACGAACTAGTGTCTACCAAGCGTCACTGTGGAAGGTGCCAGACGAACTAGTGTCTACCAAGCGTCACTGTGGAAGGTGCCAGACGAACTAGTGTCTACCAAGCGTCACTGTGGAAGGTGCCAGACGAACTAGTGTCTACCAAGTGTCACTGTGGAAGGTGCCAGACGAACTAGTGTCTATCAAGCGTCACTGTGGAAGGTGCCAGACGAACTAGTGTCTACCAACCGTCACTGTGGAAGGTGCCAGACGAACTAGTGTCTACCAAGCGTCATTGTGGAAGGTGCCAGACGAACTAGTGTCTACCAAGCGTCACTGTGGAAGGTGCCAGACGAACTAGTGTCTACCAAGCGTCACTGTGGAAGGTGCCAGACGAACTAGTGTCTACCAAGCGTCACTGTGGAAGGTGCCAGACGAACTAGTGTCTACCAAGCGTCACTGTGGAAGGTGCCAGACGAACTAGTGTCTACCAAGCGTCACTGTGGAAGGTGCCAGACGAACTAGTGTCTACCAAGCGTCACTGTGGAAGGTGCCAGACGAACTAGTGTCTACCAAGCGTCACTGTGGAAGGTGCCAGACGAACTAGTGTCTACCAAGAACTAGTGTCACTGTGGAAGGTGCCAGACGAACTAGTGTCTACCAAGCGTCACTGTGGAAGGTGCCAGACGAACTAGTGTCTACCAAGCGTCACTGTGGAAGGTGCCAGACGAACTAGTGTCTACCAAGCGTCACTGTGGAAGGTGCCAGACGAACTAGTGTCTACCAAGCGTCACTGTGGAAGGTGCCAGACGAACTAGTGTCTACCAAGCGTCACTGTGGAAGGTGCCAGACGAACTAGTGTCTACCAAGCGTCACTGTGGAAGGTGCCAGACGAACTAGTGTCTACCAAGCGTCACTGTGGAAGGTGCCAGACGAACTAGTGTCTACCAAGCGTCACTGTGGAAGGTGCCAGACGAACTAGTGTCTACCAAGCGTCACTGTGGAAGGTGCCAGACGAACTAGTGTCTACCAAGCGTCACTGTGGAAGGTGCCAGACGAACTAGTGTCTACCAAGCGTCACTGTGGAAGGTGCCAGACGAACTAGTGTCTACCAAGCGTCACTGTGGAAGGTGCCAGACGAACTAGTGTCTACCAAGCGTCACTGTGGAAGGAAGAACTAGTGTGTCTACCAAGTGTCACTGTGGAAGGTGCCGGACGAACTAGTGTCTACCAAGCATCACTGTGGAAGGTGCCAGACGAACTTGTGTCTACCAAGCGTCAGACGAACTAATGTCTACCAAGCGTCACTGTGGAAGGTGCCAGACGAACTAGTGTCTACCAAGCGTCACTGTTGAAGGTGCCAGACGAACTAGTGTCTACCAAGCGTCACTGTGGAAGGTGCCAGACGAACTAGTGTCTACCAAGCGTCACTGTGGAAGGTGCCAGACGAACTAGTGTCTACCAAGCGTCACTGTGGAAGGTGCCAGACGAACTAGTGTCTACCAAGCGTCACTGTGGAAGGTGCCAGACGAACTAGTGTCTACCAAGCGTCACTGTGGAACATGCCAGACGAACTAGTTTCTACCAAGGGTCACTGTGGAAGGTGCCAGACGAACTAGTGTCTACCAAGGGTCACTGTGGAAGGTGCCAGAGTCTACTGTGGAAGGTGCCAGACGAACTAGTGTCTACCAAGTGTCACTGTGGAAGGTGCCAGACGAACTAGTGTCTACCAAGCGTCACTGTGGAAGGTGCCAGACGAACTAGTGTCTACCAAGCGTCACTGTGGAAGGTGCCAGACGAACTAGTGTCTACCAAGCGTCACTGTGGAAGGTGCCAGACGAACTAGTGTCTACCAAGCGTCACTGTGGAAGGTGCCAGACGAACTAGTGTCTGTCACTGTGGAAGGTGCCAGACGAACTAGTGTCTACCAAGTGTCACTGTGGAAGGTGCCAGACGAACTAGTGTCTACCAAGCGTCACTGTGGAAGGTGCCAGACGAACTAGTGTCTACCAAGCGTCACTGTGGAAGGTGCCAGACGAACTAGTGTCTACCAAGCGTCACTGTGGAAGGTGCCAGACGAACTAGTGTCTACCAAGTGTCACTGTGGAAGGTGCCAGACGAACTAGTGTCTACCAAGCGTCACTGTGGAAGGTGCCAGACGAACTAGTGTCTACCAAGCGTCACTGTGGAAGGTGCCAGACGAACTAGTGTCTACCAAGCGTCACTGTGGAAGGTGCCAGACGAACTAGTGTCTACCAAGAGTCACTGTGGAAGGTGCCAGACGAACTAGTGTCTACCACGTGTCACTGTGGAAGGTGCCAGACGAACTAGTGTCTACCAACCGTCACTGTGGAAGGTGCCAGACGAACTAGTGTCTACCAAGCGTCACTGTGGAAGGTGCCAGACGAACTAGTGTCTACCAAGCGTCACTGTGGAAGGTGCCAGACGAACTAGTGTCTACCAAGCGTCACTGTGGAAGGTGCCAGACGAACTAGTGTCTACCAAGCGTCACTGTGGAAGGTGCCAGACGAACTAGTGTCTACCAAGCGTCACTGTGGAAGGTGCCAGACGAACTAGTGTCTACCAAGTGTCACTGTGGAAGGTGGCCAGACGAACTAGTGTCTACGAAGTGTCACTGTGGAAGGTGCCAGACGAACTATTGTCTACGAAGTGTCACTGTGGAAGGTGCCAGACGAACTAGTGTCTACCAAGCGTCTCTGTGGAAGGTGCCAGACGAACTAGTGTCTACCAAGCGTCACTGTGGAAGGTGCCAGACGAACTAGTGTCTACCAAGCGTCACTGTGGAAGGTGCCAGACGAACTAGTGTCTACCAAGCGTCACTGTGGAAGGTGCCAGACGAACTAGTGTCTACCAAGCGTCACTGTGGAAGGTGCCAGACGAACTAGTGTCTACCAAGCGTCACTGTGGAAGGTGCCAGAGCGTCACTGTGGAAGGTGCCAGACGAACTAGTGTCTACCAAGCGTCACTGTGGAAGGTGCCAGACGAACTAGTGTCTACCAAGCGTCACTGTGGAAGGTGCCAGACGAACTAGTGTATACCAAGCTTCACTGTGTGCCAGACGAACTAAGGTGCCAGACGAACTAGTGTCTACCAACCGTCACTGTGGAAGGTGCCAGACGAACTAGTGTCTACCAAGCGTCATTGTGGAAGGTGCCAGACGAACTAGTGTCTACCAAGCGTCACTGTGGAAGGTGCCAGACGAACTAGTGTCTACCAAGCGTCACTGTGGAATTTGCCAGACGAACTAGTGTCTACCAAGTCACTGTGGAAGGTGTCTACTGTCACTGGAAGGTGCCAGACGAACTAGTGTCTACCAAGCGTCACTGTGGAAGGTGCCAGACGAACTAGTGTCACTAGGTGCCAACGCAAGCGTCACTGTGGAAAGTGCCAGACGAACTAGTGTCTACCAAGCGTCACTGTGGAAGGTGCCAGACGAACTAGTGTCTACCAAGCGTCACTGTGGAAGGTGCCAGACGAACTAGTGTCTACCAAGCGTCACTGTGGAAGGTGCCAGACGAACTAGTGTCTACCAAGTGTCACTGTGGAAGGTGCCAGACGAACTAGTGTCTACCAAGCGTCACTGTGGAAGGTGCCAGACGAACTAGTGGAAGCGTCACTGTGGAAGGTGCCAGACGAACTAGTGTCTACCAAGCGTCACTGTGGAAGGTGCCAGACGAACTAGTGTCTACCAAGCGTCACTGTGGAAGGTGCCAGACGAACTAGTGTCACTAGGTGCCAGACGAAAGCGTCACTGTGGAAGGTGCCAGACGAACTAGTGTCTACGAAGCGTCACTGTGGAAGGTGCCAGACGAACTAGTGTCTACCAAGCGTCACTGTGGAAGGTGCCAGACGAACTAGTGTCTACCAAGCGTCACTGTGGAAGGTGCCAGACGAACTAGTGTCTACCAAGCGTCACTGTGGAAGGTGCCAGACGAACTAGTGTCTAGGTGCCAGACGAAAGTCGTCACTGTGGAAGGTGCCAGACGAACTAGTGTCTGTCTAGTGTCTACCAAGCGTCACTGTACGAACTAGTGTCTACCAAGCGTCACTGTGGAAGGTGCCAGACGAACTAGTGTCTACCAAGCGTCACTGTGGAAGGTGCCAGACGAACTAGTGTCTACCAAGCGTCACTGTGGAAGGTGCCAGACGAACTAGTGTCTACCAAGCATCACTGTGGAAGGTGCCAGACGAACTAGTGTCTACCAAGCGTCACTGTGGAAGGTGCCAGACGAACTAGTGTCTACCAAGCGTCACTGTGGAAGGTGCCAGACGAACTAGTGTCTACCAAGCGTCACTGTGGAAGGTGCCAGACGAACTAGTGTCTGTCACTGTGGAAGGTGCCAAGAACTAGTGTCACTGTGGAAGGTGCCAGACGAACTAGTGTCTACCAACCGTCACTGTGGAAGGTGCCAGACGAACTAGTGTCTACCAAGCGTCACTGTGTCATTGTGGAAGGTGCCAGAGGAACTAGTGTCTACCAAGCGTCACTGTGGAAGGTGCCAGACGAACTAGTGTCTATCAAGCGTCACTGTGGAAGGTGCCAGACGAACTAGTGTCTACCAAGCTTCACTGTGGAAGGTGCCAGACGAACTAGTGTCTACCAAGCGTCACTGTGGAAGGTGCCAGACGAACTAGTGTCTACCAAGCGTCACTGTGGAAGGTGCCAGATGAACTAGTGTCTACCAAGCGTCACTGTGGAAGGTGCCAGACGAACTAGTGTCTACCAAGCGTCACTGTGGAAGGTGCCAGACGAACTAGTGTCTACCAAGCGTCACTGTGGAAGGTGCCAGACGAACTAGTGTCTACCAAGCGTCACTGTGGAAGGTGCCAGACGAACTAGTGTCTACCAAGCGTCACTGTGGAAGGTGCCAGACGAACTAGTGTCTACCAAGCGTCACTGTGGAAGGTGCCAGACGAACTAGTGTCTACCAAGCGTCACTGTGGAAGGTGCCAGACGAACTAGTGTCTACCAAGCGTCACTGTGGAAGGTGCCAGACGAACTAGTGTCTACCAAGCGTCACTGTGGAAGGTGCCAGACGAACTAGTGTCTACCAAGCGTCACTGTGGAAGGTGCCAGACGAACTAGTGTCTACCAAGCGTCACTGTGGGAGGTGCCAGACGAACTAGTGTCTAGGTGCCAGACGAACTAGTGTCTACCAAGCGTCACTGTGGAAGGTGCCAGACGAACTACTGTGGAAGGTGCCAGACGAACTAGTGTCTACCAAGCGTCACTGTGGAAGGTGCCAGACGAACTAGTGTCTACCAAGCGTCACTGTGGAAGGTGCCAGACGAACTAGTGTCTACCAAGCGTCACTGTGGAAGGTGCCAGACGAACTAGTGTCTACCAAGCGTCACTGTGGAAGGTGCCAGACGAACTAGTGTCTACCAAGCGTCACTGTGGAAGGTGCCAGACGAACTAGTGTCTACCAAGCGTCACTGTGGAAGGTGCCAGACGAACTAGTGTCTACCAAGCGTCACTGTGGAAGGTGCCAGACGAACTAGTGTCTACCAAGCGTCACTGTGGAAGGTGCCAGACGAACTAGTGTCTACCAAGCGTCACTGTGGAAGGTGCCAGACGAACTAGTGTCTACGAAGCGTCACTGTGGAAGGTGGCCAGACGAACTAGTGTCTACCAAGCATCACTGAGGAAGGTGGCCAGACGAACTAGTGTCTACCACGTGTCACTGTGGAAGGTACCAGACGAAATAGTGTCTACCAACCGTCACTGTGGAAGGTGCCAGACGAACTAGTGTCTACCAAGCGTCACTGTGGAAGGTGCCAGACGAACTAGTGTCTACCAAGCGTCACTGTGGAACGTGCCAGACGAACTAGTTTCTACCAAGGGTCACTGTGGAAGGTGCCAGACGAACTAGTGTCTACCAAGTGTCACTGTGGAAGGTGCCAGACGAACTAGAGTCTACCAAGTGTCACTGTGGAAGGTGCCAGACGAACTAGTGTGGAACTAGTGTCTACAAGCGTCACTGTGGAAGGTGCCAGACGAACTAGTGTCTCAAGCGTCACTGTGGAAGGTGCCAGACGAACTACGTCACTGTGGAAGGTGCCAGACGAACTAGTGTCTACGATGCGTCACTGTGGAAGGTGCCAGATGAACTAGTGTCTACCAAGCGTCACTGTGGAAGGTGCCAGACGAACTAGTGTCTACCAAGCGTCACTGTGGAAGGTGCCAGACGAACTAGTGTCTACCAAGCGTCACTGTGGAAGGTGCCAGACGAACTAGTGTCTACCAAGCGTCACTGTGGAAGGTGCCAGACGAACTAGTGTCTACCAAGCGTCACTGTGGAAGGTGCCAGACGAACTAGTGTCTACCAAGCGTCACTGTGGAAGGTGCCAGACGAACTAGTGTCTACCAAGCGTCACTGTGGAAGGTGCCAGACGAACTAGTGTCTACCAAGAGTCACTGTGGAAGGTGCCAGACGAACTAGTGTCTACCAAGCGTCACTGTGGAAGGTGCCAGACGAACTAGTGTCTACCAAGCGTCACTGTGGAAGGTGCCAGACGAACTAGTGTCTACCAAGCGTCACTGTGGAAGGTGCCAGACGAACTAGTGTCTACCAAGCGTCACTGTGGAAGGTGCCAGACGAACTAGTGTCTACCAAGCGTCACTGTGGAAGGTGCCAGACGAACTAGTGTCTACCAAGCGTCACTGTGGAAGGTGCCAGACGAACTAGTGTCTACCAAGCGTCACTGTGGAAGGTGCCAGACGAACTAGTGTCTACCAAGCGTCACTGTGGAAGGTGCCAGACGAACTAGTGTCTACCAAGTGTCACTGTGGAAGGTGCCAGACGAACTAGTGTCTACCAAGCGTCACTGTGGAAGGTGCCAGACGAACTAGTGTCTACCAAGCGTCACTGTGGAAGGTGCCAGACGAACTAGTGTCTACCAAGCGTCACTGTGGAAGGTGCCAGACGAACTAGTGTCTACCAAGCGTCACTGTGGAAGGTGCCAGACGAACTAGTGTCTACCAAGCGTCACTGTGGAAGGTGCCAGACGAACTAGTGTCTACCAAGCGTCACTGTGGAAGGTGCCAGACGAACTAGTGTCTACCAAGCGTCACTGTGGAAGGTGCCAGACGAACTAGTGTCTAACAAGCGTCACTGTGGAAGGTGCCAGACGAACTAGTGTCTACTGTGGAAGGTGCCAGACAAGCGTCACTGTGGAAGGTGCCAGACGAACTAGTGTCTACCAAGCGTCACTGTGGAAGGTGCCAGACGAACTAGTGTCTACCAAGCGTCACTGTGGAAGGTGCCAGACGAACTAGTGTCTACCAAGCGTCACTGTGGAAGGTGCCAGACGAACTAGTGTCTACCAAGCGTCACTGTGGAAGGTGCCAGACGAACTAGTGTCTACCAAGCGTCACTGTGGAAGGTGCCAGACGAACTAGTGTCTACCAAGCGTCACTGTGGAAGGTGCCAGACGAACTAGTGTCTACCAAGCGTCACTGTGGAAGGTGCCAGACGAACTAGTGTCAACCAAGTGTCACTGTGGAAGGTGCCAGACGAACTAGTGTCTGTGGACCAAGCGTCACTGTGGAAGGTGCCAGACGAACTAGTGTCTACCAAGCGTCACTGTGGAAGGTGCCAGACGAACTAGTGTCTACCAAGCGTCACTGTGGAAGGTGCCAGACGAACTAGTGTCTACCAAGCGTCACTGTGGAAGGTGCCAGACGAACTAGTGTCTACCAAGCGTCACTGTGGAAGGTGCCAGACGAACTAGTGTCTACCAAGCGTCACTGTGGAAGGTGCCAGACGAACTAGTGTCTACCAAGCGTCACTGTGGAAGGTGCCAGACGAACTAGTGTCTACCAAGCGTCACTGTGGAAGGTGCCAGACGAACTAGTGTCTACCAAGTGTCACTGTGGAAGGTGCCAGACGAACTAGTGTCTACCAAGCGTCACTGTGGAAGGTGCCAGACGAACTAGTGTCTACCAAGCGTCACTGTGGAAGGTGCCAGACGAACTAGTGTCTACCAAGCGTCACTGTGGAAGGTGCCAGACGAACTAGTGTCTACCAAGCGTCACTGTGGAAGGTGCCAGACGAACTAGTGTCTGTCACTGTACCAGACGAACTAGTGTCTACCAAGCGTCACTGTGGAAGGTGCCAGACGAACTAGTGTCTACGAAGCGTCACTGTGGAAGGTGCCAGACGAACTAGTGTCTACCAAGCGTCACTGTGGAAGGTGCCAGACGAACTAGTGTCTACCAAGCGTCACTGTGGAAGGTGCCAGACGAACTAGTGTCTACCAAGCGTCACTGTGGAAGTTGCCAGAAGAACTAGTGTACCAAGTCACTAGGTGCCAGAAGAACTAGTGTCTACCAAGCGTCACTGTGGAAGGTGCCAGACGAACTAGTGTCTACCAAGCGTCACTGTGGAAGGTGCCAGACGAACTAGTGTCTACCAAGCGTCACTGTGGAAGGTGCCAGACGAACTAGTGTCTACAAAGCGTCACTGTGGAAGGTGCCAGACGAACTAGTGTCTACCAAGCGTCACTGTGGAAGGTGCCAGACGAACTAATGTCACTGTGGAAGGTGCCAGACGAACTAGTGTCTACCAAGCGTCACTGTGGAAGGTGCCAGACGAACTAGTGTCTACCAAGCGTCACTGTGGAAGGTGCCAGACGAACTAGTGTCTACCAAGCGTCACTGTGGAAGGTGCCAGACGAACTAGTGTCTACCAAGCGTCACTGTGGAAGGTGCCAGACGAACTAGTGTCTACCAAGCGTCACTGTGGAAGGTGCCAGACGAACTAGTGTCTACCAAGCGTCACTGTGGAAGGTGCCAGACGAACTAGTGTGTCACTGTGGAAGGTGCCAGACGAACTAGTGTCTACCAAGCGTCACTGTGGAAGGTGCCAGACGAACTAGTGTCTACCAAGCGTCACTGTGGAAGGTGCCAGACGAACTAGTGTCTACCAAGCGTCACTGTGGAAGGTGCCAGACGAACTAGTGTCTACCAAGCGTCACTGTGGAAGGTGCCAGACGAACTAGTGTCTACCAAGCGTCACTGTGGAAGGTGCCAGACGAACTAGTGTCTACCAAGCGTCACTGTGGAAGGTGCCAGACGAACTAGTGTCTACCAAGTGTCACTGTGGAAGGTGCCAGACGAACTAGTGTCTACCAAGTGTCACTGTGGAAGGTGCCAGACGAACTAGTGTCTACCAAGCGTCACTGTGGAAGGTGCCAGACGAACTAGTGTCTACCAAGCGTCACTGTGGAAGGTGCCAGACGAACTAGTGTCTACCAAGCGTCACTGTGGAAGGTGCCAGACGAACTAGTGTCTACCAAGCGTCACTGTGGAAGGTGCCAGACGAACTAGTGTCTACCAAGCGTCACTGTGGAAGGTGCCAGACGAACTAGTGTCTACCAAGTGTCACTGTGGAAGGTGCCGGACGAACTAGTGTCTACCAAGCATCACTGTGGAAGGTGCCAGACGAACTAGTGTCTACCAAGCGTCACTGTGGAATTTGGCCAGACGAACTAGTGTCTACCAAGCGTCACTGTGGAAGGTGCCAGACGAACTAGTGTCTACCAAGCGTCACTGTGGAAGGTGCCAGACGAACTAGTGTCTACCAAGCGTCACTGTGGAAGGTGCCAGACGAACTAGTGTATACCAAGCGTCACTGTGGAAGGTGCGAGACGAACTAGTGTCTACCAAGCATCACTGTGGAAGGTGCCAGACGAACTAGTGTCTACCAAGCATCACTGTGGAAGGTGCCAGACGAACTAGTGTCTACAGACGAACTAGTGTCCAACTGTGGAAGGTGCCAGACGAACTAGTGTCTACCAAGCGTCACTGTGGAAGGTGCCAGACGAACTAGTGTCTGTCACTGTGGAAGGTGCCAGACGAACGTCACTGTGGAAGGTGCCAGATGAACTAGTGTCTACCAAGCGTCACTGTGGAAGTTGCCAGACTACCAAGCGTCACTGTGGAAGGTGCCAGACGAACTAGTGTCTGTCACTGTGGAAGGTGCCAGACGAACTAGTGTCTACCAAGCGTCACTGTGGAAGGTGCCAGACGAACTAGTGTCTACCAAGCGTCACTGTGGAAGGTGCCAGACGAACTAGTGTCTACCAAGCGTCACTGTGGAAGGTGCCAGACGAACTAGTGTCTACCAAGCGTCACTGTGGAAGGTGCCAGACGAACTAGTGTCTACCAAGCGTCACTGTGGAAGGTGCCAGACGAACTAGTGTCTACCAAGCGTCACTGTGGAAGGTGCCAGACGAACTAGTGTCTACCAAGCGTCACTGTGGAAGGTGCCAGACGAACTAGTGTCACTGTGGAAGGTGCCAGACGAACTAGTGCGTCACTGTGGAAGGTGCCAGACGAACTAGTGTCTACCAAGCGTCACTGTGGAAGGTGCCAGACGAACTAGTGTCTAGTGTCACAAGCGACACTGTGGAAGGTGCCAGACGAACTAGTGTCTACCAAGCGTCACTGTGGAAGGTGCCAGACGAACTAGTGTCTACCAAGCGTCACTGTGGAAGGTGCCAGACGAACTAGTGTCTACCAAGCGTCACTGTGGAAGGTGCCAGACGAACTAGTGTCTACCAAGCGTCACTGTGGAAGGTGCCAGACGAACTAGTGTCTACCAAGTGTCACTGTGGAAGGTGCCAGACGAACTAGTGTCTACCAAGCGTCACTGTGGAAGGTGCCAGACGAACTAGTGTCTACCAAGCGTCACTGTGGAAGGTGCCAGACGAACTAGTGTCTACCAAGCGTCACTGTGGAAGGTGCCAGACGAACTAGTGTCTACCAAGCGTCACTGTGGAAGGTGCCAGACGAACTAGTGTCTACCAAGCGTCACTGTGGAAGGTGCCAGACGAACTAGTGTCTACCAAGCGTCACTGTGGAAGGTGCCAGACGAACTAGTGTCTACCAAGCGTCACTGTGGAAGGTGCCAGACGAACTAGTGTCTACCAAGCGTCACTGTGGAAGGTGCCAGACGAACTAGTGTCTACCAAGCGTCACTGTGGAAGGTGCCAGACGAACTAGTGTCTACCAAGCGTCACTGTGGAAGGTGCCAGACGAACTAGTGTCTACCAAGCGTCACTGTGGAAGGTGCCAGACGAACTAGTGTCTACCAAGCGTCACTGTGGAAGGTGCCAGACGAACTAGTGTCTACCAAGCGTCACTGTGGAAGGTGCCAGACGAACTAGTGTCTACCAAGCGTCACTGTGGAAGGTGCCAGACGAACTAGTGTCTACCAAGCGTCACTGTGGAAGGTGCCAGACGAACTAGTGTCTACCAAGCGTCACTGTGGAAGGTGCCAGACGAACTAGTGTCTACCAAGCGTCACTGTGGAAGGTGCCAGACGAACTAGTGTCTAGTGTCCAAGCGTCACTTTGGAAGGTGCCAGACGAACTAGTGTCTACCAAGCGTCACTGTGGAAGGTGCCAGACGAACTAGTGTCTACCAAGCGTCACTGTGGAAGGTGCCAGACGAACTAGTGTCTACCAAGCGTCACTGTGGAAGGTGCCAGACGAACTAGTGTCTACCAAGCGTCACTGTGGAAGGTGCCAGACGAACTAGTGTCTACCAAGCGTCACTGTGGAAGGTGCCAGACGAACTAGTGTCTTCCAAGTCACTGTGGAAGGTGCCAGACGTGCCAGACGAACTAGTGTCTGTCACTGTGGAAGGTACCAGACGAACTAGTGTCTACCAAGCGTCACTGTGGAAGGTGCCAGACGAACTAGTGTCTACCAAGCGTCACTGTGGAAGGTGCCAGACGAACTAGTGTCTACCAAGAACTAGTGTCACTGTGGAAGGTGCCAGACGAACTAGTGTCTACCAAGCGTCACTGTGGAAGGTGCCAGACGAACTAGTGTCTACCAAGCGTCACTGTGGAAGGTGCCAGACGAACTAGTGTCTACCAAGTGTCACTGTGGAAGGTGCCAGACGAACTAGTGTCTACCAAGCGTCACTGTGGAAGGTGCCAGACGAACTAGTGTCTAGTGTCTACCTAGCGTCACTGTGGAAGGTGCCAGACGAACTAGTGTCTACCAAGCGTCACTGTGGAAGGTGCCAGACGAACTAGTGTCTACCAAGCGTCACTGTGGAAGGTGCCAGACGAACTAGTGTCTACCAAGCGTCACTGTGGAAGGTGCCAGACGAACTAGTGTCTACCAAGCGTCACTGTGGAAGGTGCCAGACGAACTAGTGTCTACCAAGCGTCACTGTGGAAGGTGCCAGACGAACTAGTGTCTACCAAGTGTCACTGTGGAAGGTGCCAGACGAACTAGTGTCTACCAAGCGTCACTGTGGAAGGTGCCAGACGAACTAGTGTCTACCAAGCGTCACTGTGGAAGGTGCCAGACGAACTAGTGTCTACCAAGCGTCACTGTGGAAGGTGCCAGACGAACTAGTGTCTACCAAGCGTCACTGTGGAAGGTGCCAGACGAACTTGTGTCTACCAAGCGTCACTGTGGAAGTTGCCAGAAGAACTAGTGTATACCAAGCTTCACTTTGGATGGTGCCAGACGAACTAGTGTCTACGAAGCGTCACTGTGGAAGGTGCCAGACGAACTAGTGTCTACCAAGCGTCACTGTGGAAGGTGCCAGACGAACTAGTGTCTACCAAGCGTCACTGTGGAAGGTGCCAGACGAACTAGTGTCTACCAAGCGTCACTGTGGAAGGTGCCAGACGAACTAGTGTCTACCAAGCGTCACTGTGGAAGGTGCCAGACGAACTAGTGTCTACCAAGCGTCACTGTGGAAGGTGCCAGACGAGCTAGTGTCTACGAAGCGTGACTGTGGAAGGTGCCAGACGAACTAGTGTCTATGAAGCGTCACTGTGGAAGGTGCCAGACGAACTAGTGTCTACGAAGCGTCACTGTGGAAGTTGCCAGTCGAACTAGTGTCTACGAAGCGTCAATGTGGAAGGTGCCAGACAAATTAGTGTCTACGAAGCGTCACTGAGGAAGGTGCCACACGATCTAGTGTCTTCGAAGCGTCACTGTGGAAGGTGCCAGACGAACTAGTGTCTACGAAGCGTCACTGTGGAAGGTGCCAGACGAACTAGTGTCTATGAAGCGTCACTGTGGAAGGTGCCAGACGAACTAGTGTCTACGAAGCGTCACTGTGGAAGGTGCCAGACGAACTAGTGTCTACCAAGCGTCACTGTGGAAGGTGCCAGACGAACTAGTGTCTACCTAGCGTCACTGTGGAAGGTGCCAGACGAACTAGTGTCTACCAAGTGTCACTGTGGAAGGTGCCAGACGAACTAGTGTCTACCAAGCGTCACTGTGGAAGGTGCCAGACGGACTAGTGTCTACCTAGCGTCACTCTGGAAGGTGCCAGACGAACTAGTGTCCACCAATTGTCACTGTGGAAGGTGCCAGATGAACTAGTGTCTACCAAGCGTCACTGTGGAAGGTGCCAGACAAACTAGTGTCTACCTAGCGTCACTGTGGAAGGTGCCAGACGAACTAGTGTCTACCAAGTGTCACTGTGGAAGGTGCCAGACGAACTAGTGTCTACCAAGTGTCACTGTGGAAGGTGCCAGACGAACTAGTGTCTACCAAGTGTCACTGTGGAAGGTGCCAGACGAACTAGTGTCTACCAAGCGTCACTGTTGAAGGTGCCAGACGAACTAGTGTCTACCTAGCGTCACTGTGGAAGGTGCCAGATGAACTAGTGTCTGCCAAGAGTCACTGTGGAAGGTGCCAGACGAACTAGTGTCTACCAAGTGTCACTGTGGAAGGTGCCAGACGAACTAGTGTCTACGAAGCGTCACTGTTAACATACGACTCGTTCATATATGATCAAGAAATGCCGAACTGTTTTATCCACATTGGCAAATTAACAGCAAATCTTTAAAAATATCCTGACTTTGTCTACTGTAAATAACTCACAACCATTTAAATTTATATAAATTCCACAATTTGCTAAAATATAAGATAATATAATCTATATAACATAATTTAAATTCTAAATATTTGTGACTTAATTAATGTCTGAGTAAAAAACTTATTACTATTGTAACCAGATATAAGCATGAAAATAGTTTATTACCCCCGTAACTTACTGAGCTACAGTTCCTGGGCCCATTGTGTGTATCTGTAATGTTGAGGTACATTTCCCGGACCCATTATGTGTCTGTATAGTTGAAGAAATCTCTGAACCCATTAACTGCTTTTTTAGACCATTATACGCCTTTGTAATATTTAAGAACAGTCCCCGCACCCATTATGTGTCCCTGTAATATTGAGCAACAGTTCCTGGACGAATTATGTGTCTCAATAATGTTGAGGTACAGACCTTGGACCTATTATGTGTCTCTCAATAGCTGAGTTATAGTCCCGGGACAGATTATGTTCCTCTGTAATTTTGAGGTATAGCTCCTGCAGCCATTATGTACCTCTGTAATGTTGAAGAAAGGTCACTACAGCCATTATGTGCCTCTGTAATGTTGAAGAATGGTCACTGCAGCCATTATGTGCCTCTGTAATGTTGAAGATAGGTCACTGCAGCCATTATGTGCCTCTGTAATGTTGAAGATCGGTCACTGCAGCCATTATGTGCCTCTGTAATGTTGAAGATCGGTCACTGCAGCCATTTTGTGCCTCTGTAATGTTGAAGATCGGTCACTGCAGCCATTATGTGCCTCTGTAATGTTGAAGAAAGGTCACTGCAGCCATTATGTGCCTCTGTAATGTTGAAGATCGGTCACTGCAGCCATTATGTGCCTCTGTAATGTTGAAGAAAGGTCACTGCAACCATTATGTGCCTCTGTAATGTTGAAGAAAGGTCACTGCAGCCATTATGTACCTCTGTAATGTTGATGAACGGTCACTACGGTCATTATGTGCCTCTGTAATAATAATAATAATATTAATAATAAAGTTTATTTATTTGTAAAGGTTACAATGTGCAATTACAATTTTGATTTGTTAATTAAAAAGATAGCCACTATCATGCCGAGGCATTTCGGGCAAATGTTGAAGAACGGTCACAACATCCAGTGTTGGGCCGCTGCTTGGGCGGGATGGGACATACACAGATGACAGCCAAGAAATGAGTGAGATTCTAAAAATCCCAATACGACTCAGTGTTCAGCGAGCCGCTGCCCAGACTAAGGGTCGACAATCCAAATGAATTCTTTATGAACGAAACCCAAAATTTGGTCATCCCAAAAATCTCGAATATTATCCTAACACCACAAGATTTTGAAAAGGCAATAAATGACATGCCCATGCACTCTGCCCCAGGCCCAGACTCATGGAACTCCGTGTTCATCAAGAACTGCAAGAAGTCCCTATCGCGTACCTTCAGCATTTTATGGAGAGGGAGCATGGACACAGGGGTCATCCCACACACACTAAAAGCAACAGACATAGCCCCACTCCACAAAGGTGACAGTAAAGCAACTGAAAAGAACTCAGCTCTAATATCCCATATCATAAAATCTTAGAGGGGGTTCTAAGAAGCAAGATAGCCAACCACCTAGATACCCATCAAATACACAACCCAGGGCAACACGGGTTTAGAGCAGGTCTCTCCTGCCTGTCCCAGCTACTGGACCACTATGACAAGGTCCTGGATGCTGTAGAGGATAAACAAAATACAGATGTAGTATATATAGACTTTGCAAAAGCTTTCGACAAGAGTGACCATGGTGTAATAGCACACAAAATGCGGAATAAAGGAATAACGGGAAAAGTTGGTAGATGGATCTATAACTTCCTGATAAATAGAACACAAAGAGTAATAGTAAACAGAGTAAAGTCCCAGGCAGCCACGGTATTAAGCTCTGTTCCACAAGGCACAGTACTCGCTCCCATTCTATTCCTCAGCCTCATTTCGCACATAGAGATGTAAGCCATAGTTCCTTGTCTTCCTTTGCGGATGACACCCTGATTTTCATGACAGTGACCTCCATCGAAGACATCACAAGACTCCATGCAGACATCAACCAATTCTTTGAATGAGTCACTCAAAACAATATGAAGTTCAACGAGGAGAAATTTCAACTTCTCAGATATGGAAAACGTGAGGAAATCAAAAATGTATCAGAATATACGACAAATTCTAACCATGCAATGGAGCGAAAAAGAAATGTGAAGGACATGGGAGTGATAATGTCAGAGGATCTCTTCTTCAAAGACCACAACAATGTATCTTCCGCATCTGCTTGGAAAATTACAGGATGGATAATGAGAACCTTCAAAACTAGGGACACCAAGCCAATGAAGATCCTCTTCAAATCACTTGTTCTCTCTAGGCTGGAATACTGCTGTACACTAACGGCCCCTTCAAGGCTGGCGACATTGCAGACCAGGAGAGTGTAAAAATAACTTTCATGGCGCACATAAGTGCGATAAGGCACCTAAACTACTGGGAACGGTTGAAGGTCCTTGATCTGTATTCCCTGTAAAGCAGGCGAGAGAGATATATGATAATATACACTTGGAAGGTCCTGGATTGATTGGTACCAAACTTGCACACGAAAATCACTCCCTATGAAAGCAAAAGACTCGGCAGGAGATGCAACATTCCCCCGATGAAAAGCAGGGGTGCCACGAGTACACTGAGAGACAACACAGTAAGTGTCTGGAGCCCAAGACTGTTCAACTGCCTCCCAGCATACATAAGGGGGATTACCAATAGACCCCTGACTGTCTTCAAGAAGGCACTGGACAGGAACCTAAAGTCAGTACCAGACCAACCGGGCTGTGGTTCGTACGTCAGCTTGCGTGCAGCCAGCAGTAACAGCTTGGTTGATCAGACCGTGATTCACCATGAGGCCTGGTCTCAGACCGAGCTGCGGGGGCGTTGACCCCCGAAACCCTCTCCAGTTAAACTCCAGGTAAACAGGTCTTGGCCTCGCCTCTTCGCTGGTCGCTACTAGGTCCACACTCTCCCTGCTCCGTAAGCTTTATCATATATCTGCTTCAAGTTATGTATGGATCCTGCCTCCACGAACTGCCTCCAGTTCGTGACAACTCTGTGACAGAAAGAAATACTTCTAACATCCCTGTGACTCATCTGAGTCTCCAAGTTCCAGTAGTTCCCTTTGTTGTTGTGTATCATTTCTGAAACATCTTGTCCCCATCCAACATGTCAATTCCTTTCAGTGTATTTTAGAAGTCGTTATCATGTTTTCTTTATTCCTCCTGTCCTCCAGTGTCGTCAGGTCGATTTCCCTTTACCTTTCCTCGTAGTACATAAGTTTTCGCAAAGGTGAAAAATCACAGAGCCTTTCTAATTTACATCTCTTCTTTTTTCGTAAAGGAATGTGTCTCTTAGCTCTGGGACTAATCTAGTTGCAAACTTTTGTTCTTTCTCTAATTTCTTGACGTGCTTGAACAGGTGGTTTCCATACTGATGCTGCATACTCCCACATGGGCCTGACGTACACGGCATACAGTCTTGGACGATTCCTGGCTAAGGTGTCGAAACGCTATTCTTAGGTTTGCCAGGCGCCCATATGCTGCTGCAGGAGTTATTTAGTTGATGTGCGCCTCAGTAGATGTGCTCGGTATTATATTCACTCCAAGATCCTTTTCATTGAGTCAGGTTTTCAGTCTTTACCACTCTACCTGGAGTTACCTGGAGAAGGTTTCGGGGGTCAACGCCCCCGCGGCCCGGTCTGAGACCAGGCCTGTCTGCGGTCTTCGTTGACTATCCCCAATCTTCCTGATTGGGGACGGTCAACGGTTTAGCCCCACTTGGTGGGGCTGAACTCCAAGAGCCAGTTGCTGGACCAGGCTTGCAGCCTATTCAGACCCCTTTGTAGTTCTATCTGATCTTCATCCATTTGAATTCATCGCATTACCTTCGTGTCGTCGGCAAACAGGGACACCTCTATAATTATCCCTTCTGTTATAGCATTCACATATACCAGAAACAGCACCGGCCCTACGACTGACCGTTGTGAAACTCCGCTCATTACAGGCGCCCACACTGACACCTCGTCACATACCATCACTCGTTGTTTCGTTCCTGTCATGTAGTCTCTGATCCACTGCAATGCCTTTCCTGTTATTCCTGCATAATTTTCTAGCGTTTACACTAATCTCTTATGCAGAACTGTGTCAAAAGCCTTTTTACAGTCAAAGAAAATGCAGTCTACCCACCCCATTCTCTCCTGCCTTGCTTCTGTCACCTTGTCGTAAAACTCCAGAAGGTTTGTGACTCAGGTTTTCCTATCCCTGAAACCGTGCTGGTTATCGTGAATAAGCTCATTCCTTTCTAGATGCTTCACCAGTCTCTTATTGATAAGCCTTTCCATAACTCTGCATAGTATGCGTGTCAGTGACACTGGTTGTGTAGTTTAATGCTGCGTGTCTGTCGCCTTTTTTCCACACCGCAGGTAGTCGCCCTGTTTCGATAGATGTGGTGAAGATTGTTGTTAGTGGTACACACAGCGCCTCTCCTCCCTCTTTCAGGACCCACGGAGAGATGTCTGGTCCTACCACCTTTGAGGTATCTAGTTCACTAAATAGCCTGTTTACCTCTTCCTCGGTTGTGTGTACCTCATCCAGCACTTGTTGGTGTACTCTACCATTCCTGTTTACTGTAGTTCAGTCTGAAAGTACTTCCCTAAATCTCATGATTAGCTCTTCACATAGTTCTCTGTCATCTCTCGTTATCTTCCTTTCTTCCTCTTTATGATTACCTGGTCCTTGACTGATGTGACTCTACAACAGCTTTAGGTCAGATCTTGCTTTCAGTGTTATGTTATTCTCGTAGCGCCAATGCGCCTCCCTCCATATCCATGCATATTCATTTCTGACTATTCGGATAACCTTATTTTCCTGGGTCCTTTATTTTCTATACATTTTCCATTCTCTAGCTCACTTCGTTGTGGCGCCTCTGCATCTTTGGGTGACCCAAAGGCTTGTTCTGGTCTTTCCATTGATTCTGTTGCTCTTAGGTACGACCTTCTCCACCTCAGTGTTGTTGAGGTGCAATCCCTGGACCCATAAAGTGCATCTGTAATGTTGACTTACAGCCCCTAGACCAATTGTTTGCCTCTCTAATATTCAGGTACAGTCCCTGGACTCATTATATGTGTTTGTAATATCAAGGAACAGTCCCTCGAACCATTATTGTCCCTGAAATGTTGAGATGCAGTCCCTGGATATATTATGGGTGTTTATGTTGGTGATGTACAGTTCCTGGGCCCATTATATGCCTCTGTAATATTCAAGTGCAGTCCTTGGACCCATTGTGTCTGTAATATTGAGGTATAGTCTCTGGACCTCAACATTACAGAACCGTAGCTCAACATCTCAGTAATGTTGACGTACTGTTTCTGGGCCCATTATGTGCCTCTGTAAAGTTGAGATACAGTCCCTCGACCCATTGTGGTTATGTAATGTTGAGCTATAGTCCCTGGACACATTATGACTCTAATTTTGAAGTATAGTCCCTGGACCCATTATGTGCTCCTCTCGTATTGAAGTACAGTCTCTGGACCCATTATGTGCCTCTTTAATGTTGAGGTACAGCTCCTGGACCCATTATTAACTACCTTTGTGCGCAGACATTTTTCCTTTCGAATTTATCATTATCATCATCATCATCACCGTTCTCGCGTCTCTGCCGCTAGTTATTGGTTCTTGACGGACCCAACACTCGTCATAGCTTTCAGTCTCTAATATACTATTACTACTACTACTGCATCCTTGGTTCTGTCACTTGCGTCCCTCGCCACCCTCACGTATATATACTACCGTCCTTGCTTGTGGCCTTTGTTGTTACGTATATATACTACCGTCCTTGTGTTACGCAAAAATGTGGGATAGCTGGGGGCTTGAGCCTGGTCTAAGGGCAAAGGTAAAAGTTACACACATCTCAAGCCCAAACCGGCCACCCAGGGCTATCCCAGTCAAAACAGAAAGCGCTAAACTGGTATGTGTACTTCAAGGGGTTGGGTAACAGAGGGTTAGGCAAAAATCCCAATTAGGAAAATATATCTATTTAATCACCATAACATAACATAACAGAAAAACCTTAATCCTAAACGCCCAAATGAGGGTACACACAACAGCTGGCTGGAGGTTCAGCCACCATAACACTAGGCTTCGTCAGCGTCAGGCCGTCATTACACTACAAACCTCATTTCTTATTTTCTCACTCATCCCACAGCACCCTGACCATGTCAGAGCCTGGGTGAACATACAGGTAAGCCATATGAGAGCCTATGGCTTAGTTGGATAAACAAAATGAGTGCACAACTACAAACTTATCTTAAATACACAGCACCTCCGACGCCAGCCTCTACACACCATGCTAACGTCACGTGACTCCCCCAAACCACGCTTACTCCGCGTACCCAAACATCCTTGGAAAATAAATCATTAACAGAATTTCTTTATAATTACAGTTAGAGTACTTTACAGTACCCCCAAATGCACATTATCAATTATAAAATTATTCTTTACAACTATAATATTCATATTATTATGGCACACTTCTCCACTATATGTACATTACGATGTCATGCAGAACCCTGCATAACACCCCCACCCCCAGACCATAGGTCTCACTCTGCTAGCGGGGTCCCTACGGACACCGCTAGGCAAAAAAAAAAAAAAAAGAAAATAAGCCCCACATTAAGGTCTGAGGCAACTGGCAAAATGATAACTGGGGAATGACCACCATACAATCACGGTCTTTTGGTACTACAAATATGCAATATTAACAAACTGAGGTACTAGATTGCAGACATATGAAACTCGTCGAACATAAAAGTGATCAAGTTCTATGCCCAACGAGCTCACAGTCACACTCTTAGACAGCTGTTTTAGGAAAAGGCACCATTACAACACAGCGCTGGCCAGGCGCTGGCGTTGATGCATTTTACCTAAATTACATCAAGCAAACTTATAAACGAGCAAGTTAACTTTGTACAAAAGTGCCCCTGAGGAATGCCGTTTTATGAAGTAACACCAAAGTTCAGTATGTTGCAAGGCAGACCAAACTGTAGGTGCCACCAAAAAAAACTTTTAAACAGTAAGTACATTTTCCAGGAGTTCAAAGAAAAGAAAAACAGATGTTACATGTTAAATTCTACTGAGAAAACAACATCACATTATCACTCCCATCTCACAGCAATCTTTAGTAAACAAAACTGGTTCCCCATGACACACCTCTGCGAGAATCAGGAGAGCACAGGAGAGGGGAAAATATCAGGCCCCCAAAAACAACGGGTGGATAGGCACATAAATCTTGTTGGTGGGACTGCGGCCGTAAAACCCTGGAGTCATCACTGAAGACCCCCAAAAGGTGGACCTCCCAGGCCGTCACCTACATGTCATTCCAAGGACCCTGGAGTCACCCCAGCGGTGATCCAAAAAGGAAAAATTGAAAAAGAGTCCTGGAGAACCAAAACACCTCGGATCAAAAGACATGACCCAAACAGTGGAGGGCATCACCGCCAGCCCCACATTCACTAAAACGTTAGGTCCAACAGTCCCTATACCAACATAAAACAGAGGCGAGGCATTCCAGCCAACACCTAAAAAACGTAGCATACCTTACCTAGGCATGGCCTTTGATGTGACTACCCCCCTAAATACACACACACTAGGGAATCCTGATACCTCCAGCTCCAGCTCAACCTGCCCTTCTCCTTTGGGTGGTCCAGAGTTCCATCTACTCGTCTACCGCAAATCACTGCAAAATAAGAATAGATAAGTGATCTATACACTACATCGTGCACTTTAAACACAAGACAAGGTATTAGCAACCACATTCTCCGCTCCCTTCACATAATGAATCACAAGATTAAGAAGTTGGAGAAACAAGGCCCACCTTGTAAGTCTCTGATTGTGGTGCCTCATTAAGTGAAGGAAACGTAAAGGAATATGGTCACTATACACAGTTATAGGGTGAACTGATGAAGATATATGCACCTCAAAATGTTGCACTGCCAACACTAAAGCAAAAGCCTCCTTTTCTATGGAGGTATAACTTCTTTGGTGCCTGCTACTTTTTGCTGAGAAGCAGCCGAGTGGCATTACTTCTCCTGCTCTACCCTGCAACAAGACTGACCCAACCTCTGTATCATTTTGCAAAACCCGGGGTGGGTAACTCAGGATTACACATAAAAGATCTTGAGGGTTAATGGCATACAAAAGGTACATGGACAGAGATATTAAAGTTACAAATACGGGTGTGTCCTTGGCACACATGGTCGTGGGAAGCAGATGACGCACCCACTGTTCATTCACACAATTTGCATGTAGTTCATAAAGAGGAGACAAAACCTTATTTTTTAACTGTACCTGGCGGCAGTCAGTGCACGTTTTCAAGGTATCACCTAGTGTGAGACCAGTAAAAAACAACGTCCACCGACTCTCGCTGGATACAAACACAGTCTCTAGAAATAAACACTTCACTTCCTTCAAGGAACCTATTTCACCCCAGCTTACATCATGCCAGGCCTGCTGATATTTCACAAATTCGGAAACCTCTACCTCATGGGGTTTAACATGGCCCCATTTTTCAGCATCCCAAAACTCTTTCACTAAGGTGCACCATGGCTGAGCCAACACTTCAACCAGTCTTTCAGAAGATCCAAATCTTCCACAATCTCTTACAATTTTCCTGCTTACATTATCTTTCTCAGGGACTTTATCCATCATCATTTTGAAGTCACCACACAGTTCCATCATAGCCTTCCCAGGACCCGGTTCCAATGCCAATCCCATCTCTCCAGCTTCCAGAATGTGTAGCACCACCTCATAGTCCCACGTCATCCTGGGCGGACTGGCAGACTGGTGCACTAGTGCCATCGACCTCATCTTAGCCAAGAATTTTCTGAAACCGAGAAAAAACACCGCTGGGGAAACATCACCATCCTCACGTAGCACATGACTTAATGATTCCAGAGTGCTTCCCCACACGGTAATGAAAGGGAGGGGAATTCCCTCCTCCCAGTCCTTCTGGTACTGGGGAAAACAAATATGCATTGCCCTGAGAGACTGGGAAAACCATGGAGCTTTTCTTTGACTCCTAGGATGATATACATTGGTAAATTTAACCTCAAGTAGGCCTCTCAAAACTACATGACATTTCATAAAATATGACTTCTGGGTGATTTGTGCAAAGCCTAAGAGACAAAAATGTTTCACCAGAAATCTCAAAACCACACACACAAAATTATTCAGAAAGGGTACAGACTCTGGTAACCTGTTAGAAAAGGAATTTATTAATAAACACTGATTATTTAGCTCTCCCGTCTTAACACTGAAATGCCGTTCCTTCAGAATCTGTAAAAAATACTGACAAAGACACTTTAATAGTTCTGCCGCGTCCACGTAAGCACAGGTCCTCTTAAAAAGAGTCTTGCTCATTTGATCAACTCTGCAAAATAAACACTTGGTAAATTTGGGAACCACATCCTCCGCGACAACTGATAAATGAATAGCGTTCCGGAGGTCACAACCTTCCCGGGCCTCACTCAGCTGCTGCAGAGTCAGGGGATTTTTTCCCACATCAGCACCAAGACCACTTCTCCAACCGAGTTCCGGTTGAGCCGGTTCATCACTGCTCAGAGTCTCCTGCAGGTCAGACTCAATGAACAGGCTCCCCATGCCCAAACCATCACCACAGTGTGCAGAAGGGTCACAGGGAGGCACAGCTCCTGCCTTGTTCCCCTGTTTAGTCCGAAAGCACATTGAAAAATTTTCAGGTACCGTTGCTCCAATTGGGTCATTACCACCTTGTAAAGCAGGGTCCTGCAAAACCAAACATTCCTCACTTTTGAGGAGTCCCACAACATTGTTGCCTAGTAGAAGGTCAACTCCTGCAAAAGGTACATCTTCTGCAATACCTACAGGTAGGTACCCAGACTGGTACTCAGACTCTATCCATAACCTGTGCACTGGAGTCCTGACAGGGACTCCAGTTATCCCTTTAAGAAAAATGTCCAATCCGGTGTAGGTGTCATCCGACACTGGCAATACACCCCTGCGAAGCAAGGTGTATGTGCTACAAGTGTCCCTCAAAGACATAACACCCGTGACCCTACCTTCATTTTGGTGTAAGGCCACAGTAGACTTACTTGAATAGACCTTCATCCGAGGGTCAAAGACAGCTGGTCTTCTTTGGATACCTTGGGGCAAGACTGCAATGCAAGCCACATCATGTGTAATCGGTGTATTTACTGGAGAAGCATCTGCCGCAGCCTGGTCCCTAAGCATCTTTCGACAATATGGCTGCAGGTGGCCCTGTTTATTGCAATATGTACAGTGATAAGGTTTAAAGGCCCCCTGCCCATTTGACCTAGGTTGGATCCCTTGGTTCTGGGGAACTGGGCTCGTCCCACCTGTTCCTTGTAGTCCTGGACCTGTGACAGCTGACTTAAAACCTCCTCGAGTGGGTACTGGAAAATTAGGGTTATTAAAACCCTTGTGGTTATTAGGCTGATAAATGGGTGGCTTAAACTTCTGAAATTTCTTATTCCTATTGGTGGGTGGAGAAAACTTACCATTATTAGTATGTGGGGTGTGGTAACTGCTACCAAATTTTTGGTTAGCTAAAAATCTGTCACCCAGCTCTAAAGCATTATTAAAATCATCAAGATCCTTCTCCTCAAGATATGCCTTAAGGTCAGAAGGAACATTTCCCAAAAGATCCTCTAACAAAATTAAGGTAATTACACCTTCATAATTGCCTACCACCCCCTTTGAGCGACACCACCTATTTAGAAGTGACATCTTCTCCTTACCATATTCCACCAAAGACTGCCCTGACTGAAACTTTAGTCCTCTGAATTTCTGCCTGTACCTTTCCGGCAACATTTGATAAGCCAGTAAAACTACCTCTTTTAGCTTATGATAATCAGAAAAGGCAGATCCTTCTAAAGAACTAATAGCCTGTAACCCTTTACCAACTAATTGGGTTCTTGCTAATGTCGCCCATTCCTTTTCCGGCCAAACTTGGGATTTGGCCGTACTTTCAAATAACAGAAAAAACTGGTCTGGGTCTTTCTCTAGGAATTTGGGCACAAATTTTATGGCTTTATCCAAATGAAAAACATCTACCCTTGTGTCTGTGTCTGGGTGAGAAGCAAGCTGCCTCTCTTTAGCTCTTTCTTGAGCCCTAAGCTCCTCTAAGGCTCTCTGTTCCTGGATCTTTGTACGCTCAATCCTTAACCGTTCCTTTTCTTCTGCAACTAGGGTTAATTTCATTTGTAAAATTACTACTTCCTTATCCAGGTCCCTATCATGGGGATTTGATTCAATGTCACCTTCCAAATGCATGTCATCCTCAGAATTTTCACCAGTGTCAGCCATTTTGGGAAATAATAGCACCAAATCTTACTACCAGCCACAGAACTTACTGATATAAAATAATAAAGCACACAGCAAGGTACATATACTGAAGTAGTATATTCACAAGGAGTTGTCATGTGACTCCCTCAAATTAAACAGGATTGCACACAAAAAGAAAATCCTGGCAGAAAAAAAAAATAAGAGCTACTGCACTTGCAAAGGTAAATTATTTCCAGAAATTTAGGTGAGCATAACCCCCTAAAAATCAGCAAGATTGTACCTGCAAGGGTAAATTATGCACAAAATATCAAGTATTAATAACACCCTAAAAATCAACAATATGGCACAGAAAGGTAAATGATTTATAGAGTATTAATTAATAATAACACCCTAAAACCAGCAATATTATACAGAAAGGTAAATTATTCACAGGGTATTAATTAATAATAACACCCTAAAAACTAGCAATGTTGCACACAAAAGTAAATTATTCACAGGGTATTAATTAATAATAACACCCTAAAAACCAGCAATGTTGCACACAAAAGTAAATTATTCACAGGGTATTAATTAATAATAAGTAAATTATTCACAGGGTATTAATTAATAATAACACCCTAAAAACCAGCAATGTTGCACACAAAAGTAAATTATTCACAGGGTATTAATTAATAATAACACCCTAAAAACCAGCAATATTGCAAACAAAGGTAAATTATTATTTTAGTGTGAGTGTTATAGTGAATGCTTCCTCTGACCAACCCAGTAAAGAATGATTATTGACTTTCCAGGTTGCAAACTTGAATTACCACATAAAATTTGATAATTCTCCCATATACAGGCCCCCATGTTACGCAAAAATGTGGGATAGCTGGGGGCTTGAGCCTGGTCTAAGGGCAAAGGTAAAAGTTACACACATCTCAAGCCCAAACCGGCCACCCAGGGCTATCCCAGTCAAAACAGAAAGCGCTAAACTGGTATGTGTACTTCAAGGGGTTGGGTAACAGAGGGTTAGGCAAAAATCCCAATTAGGAAAATATATCTATTTAATCACCATAACATAACATAACAGAAAAACCTTAATCCTAAACGCCCAAATGAGGGTACACACAGCTGGCTGGAGGTTCAGCCACCATAACACTAGGCTTCGTCAGCATCAGGCCGTCATTACACTACAAACCTCATTTCTTATTTCCTCACTCATCCCACAGCACCCTGACCATGTCAGAGCCTGGGTGAACATACAGGTAAGCCATATGAGAGCCTATGGCTTGAGTTGGATAAACAAAATGAGTGCACAACTACAAACTTATCTTAAATACACAGCATCTCCGACGCCAGCCTCTACACACCATGCTAACGTCACGTGACCCCCCAAACCACGCTTACTCCGCGTACCCAAACATCCTTGGAAAATAAATCATTAACAGAATTTCTTTATAATTACAGTTAGAGTACTTTACAGTACCCCCAAATGCACATTATCAATTATAAAATTATTCCTTACAACTATAATATTCATATTATTATGGCACACTTCTCCACTATATGTACATTACGATGTCATGCAGAACCCTGCATAACATCACTAACTTTGAACTTGATGCAGCACTAACTAAGGGCAACTCCATGTCGCCTGGAGAGGGCGGTATTACTTACAACATTCTCAGATTGCTGTGTCGAGTACCAGGTAATCCTTTACTTGAATTATATAACATGAGTTATGTAACTTGGGAGCTCTCTAAGTCTTCGACCAGCAGCCTCATCATTCCCATTCCGAAGTCCAATTAACAAAACTCATTTCACCCAATATCTCTTGCTAGCTGCATATGTAAGACATTCGAGAGGATGATTCTTAATCGTCTCATGTACAGAATTGAGCAATTTTTGTCTCCCTGGTTGCATGGTTTCATGCATGGCAGGAGTGTGCATCATTGTATAATATAACCACCTTTCTCTCTCTGCACACTGACAGCTCATACACTACCTTCCTTGACCTTAAATCTGCTTTTGATGTAGCCAACCGACATGTAATCATTAGTGAACTTGCCAGAATGGATGTTGGAGGATGGCTTCTATGCTGGATTAAAGGCTACCTGTCCAACAGAAAGTCGTCTGTGTTGTTCCAGGGGCACAGAAGTGTAGCTAAAGACTTTGAATTAGGAGCTCCACAAGGAGGTGTGCTTAGTCCCACTCTATTCAATATTCTAATTAATGTTTTACTTAATGCCATGCCAAGCCAGCCCCATCATTATATGATTAGTTTTGCTGCTGATATAATGATTCACACCACCGGATTCTCCAACACCCAAAACATCCTTAATCATGTGCTAGCCTCGTGTCAGGACCTGGGGTTGATAATCTCTACTGATAAAACAAAGATACTCAACAGGCGTCCTCCTCGGCAGAGAGGCACAGTTCGTCAGATCAAGTTGTATGATGGGTCTCATCTAGAATATGTAATCAGATACAGGTATCTAGGTTTTGAGGTCCCACTACTTGGACCTGTTGTAACGAGACTTGTCGCCAATACCAAGAAAGGCTGAGAGCACTTAGAGTTGTGGCAGGTTTCATCCCAGGTGTGGAGCTAATGTTAAAATTGTGAAAATGATGTATTTTACCTATATTAGATTATTGGTTGATTATGCTGCACCACTACTTGCACTCGTGTCTGACTGGAAGCTTGGAGGGCTGGAAAAACTGCAGAACGAAGCAATGAGGATCATCCTAGGATGCCCTCGTACTGCCAAAATTTTAAATATGGGGAAAGAACTTGATATTCCAAGCATCAGAGATCGTGTTACTGAAAGAAATATACTCATTGGAGTCAATGTGCTTAGGTTAGCCCATTCAAACCCCTGCACAGAAGCCCTCCAAACTTTCCTCAGCACTGGTGAACATCCTTCCAGATGAATCGAATAAACTGGAACCGACCTCCGCATGAACCAGCTACATGATTTATGTCAAGTAAGGCAACAGCGGCACTTCCCTGCTCCATGGAATATTACCCCATTCCAAAATACCATTCCTCCATTTCCCTCCAAAACTTCTTAAAACATGATGTCTTAAACTCTATTGATAACTTAGTCACACACAACACTCTTACACAAATTATTTACGTTGATGGTTGTGTTCACCAATCCACTGGTGCAGCTGGTAGTACTGCTGTTGTCGTACACTAGTGAAGCTGGTAGTGCTGCTGTTGTCGTTCAGAGTGACGGCAAACAGAACTGTTTGCCATACTCCTTGCACTGAAATGCGTCCATGTATCTAAAGTTGACACTTTAGTTGTAACTGATTCTCTGTTATCAATAAATGCTCTCAACTCATTAAGTAAATTGTGGCATACTTGTGTCAGAAGCCAGACACAGGTATGGTAAGATTGTGGACAGTGTAGTCAGAGTGTACATGCTGTGGATTCCATTTTACATTGGTCTCCAGATACATGACAGAACTGTTGTATTGGCTAAGCTGTATGCTTTCAAAGAGGGAGTAGATTACAATCTAGGGTTGTCAGTTAGCAGTTTGAGAACAATAATACGAAAAGAACTTCAACTGAACTTTATTGAATAAAGACTTACGGAGATTGACACAAGTCAGTCCATCTATCGTCATTCCATCATGCAGGAGGAGCCATATGTCTATGGTGCATTCAACAAGATAAGCAGACTCTTGGATGTCACTACCGCCCGGCTCCGGCTGGGTTATAAGTATCGTTGGCAGGTTAAATCACCACCACCAAATATAGACCAAACGAAATGCAAACTTTGCCTGATGGACTACTGTCACACATTGCGCCATTATGCATTGGATAAAATTAATGAATTTAGGGACAACTCACTTAGAAATGTTCAAGAAATGGCAAAGCATTATATCTACAGTGGTATATTACAGACCATTCTGGAAAAATACCCTGACTTTGCTAACTGTAAACAAAGCATTACCCATGATGATTCTCTTCAAATCGCTTGTGTAAAGTAAAAGGACACAAGTGCAACTAATGTGACATTTTATTGTGGCAGCGTTTCGCTCTCCAGGAGCTTTGTCAAGCCGATACAAGCAGTATATGGACACAGAGGGTATATAAAGGCTCCATACCGCTTGTATCGGCTTGACAAAGCTTCTGGAGAGCGAAACGTTGCCACAATAAAATGTCACATTAGTTGCACTTGTGCCCTTTTACTTTACATATTGTCGGTAATTCTACTGTGAGGGAAAAGTTCGATAGATAGGAGTAGCGAGGGAGTATATAGTAGCAATAGTTTCATTGCCAGCTACTTGTTAAGGTAGGGTAAGTCCAGCTCCCGCTATTCCCCCCCCCTTTTTTTCCCCACCCCGAAAGTGACAGTTTGATTGCCGGCTGCTTGTTAAGGTAGGGTCAGTCTAGCTCCCGCTATCCCTTCCCCTCCCTCTTCCCCCTTCCCCGGAAAGGTGACGTGTGGGGCTCCGGTCAAACAGTAAATCACTCGACTCACAGCTCCCAACACTACTGTAAGTACACGCTTGATCATATTTTAGTGGACTTATTGGTTGAAAGCTTCACTTTTGACCAATAATTAACTTAGTCCTTTCAGTCTTGATCAGTTAAATGTTTTAATAATCACCACATCTTTTAGGTATTATACTTATCATGGAGAGTGATTTCTTAAGCAGTGGGTAATCTGTCTCTCTTTACAGCTTGGAATGACAGAGAGGGTCACCTGCCAACCAACGAGAAGAATAGGAGACGGACTAACGTCCTCAGACATCTCATGTTTAATCTACTTACCTGTTATGTAAGCCAACACAGGACCTAACCCCTCATCATAGCAGTGGTAACAAACCTGTTTTCCTGTCATCTGAAGTAATTATTCACGGCTATACTCTGTGAAGAATGAGCCGGTGGTGGTCACCAACACCTGCTACCCCCCCACATCAGCAACGGCTACGATTTCAACAACACGCAGTGTCACCAACACCTGACACCTCATTACCACGATATACCTATATTAGCGTTGAGTTCAAATGTATTTTTTTTTCATTTCATTTTTCATTTTTCTTTCACTTAGGATACCCATTCATGTTTTATTGTTTAACATTTCCCATTCCTAAATAATAAAGTGTTTATCATTGTCTGTTATTATTTCTTTTTCTATTCATTAATTTTCCTGAGGAGGAGCCAGCCTTGGTAATACTGACTGAAGTTGTTACAGGGCTGAGAAAGTCTTCACAAGTGGCGACCTTGCCAGGATCAACTCGACTGAATCAAGATTCAATTCCATCTCGAGTCTTCCATTGGAACTTCAACGCCGCATACCACAGACGGTTATGACCAGCCATGAGTAATCATTCTCTATGGTAGGACTATGGTACAGGTATTTAAAAGATTTGGTGATTGTTATAGTCTCAATTTATTGTAAGTCAAGTCAAGCAGAATATAATATTTAATTCTGCCACCTTTTTGAGCTTGAAACGCTTTGTAGGATTAGACTCTAGGGACCCGAGATTTTCCAGTGACAATTTGTTTCATTAAGCTCTTTATTATATCAAGGGAACTGTCGTAGGACACTCTTGATTTGTTGGTGAGAAGATTGGATGGTCAAGTGACCCCATTCTACTTACTGTTTGCTCGGAGCCGGCATAGAACCCTTCGTTTTAATTAATACATATTGTTTAATTGAAGCAGGGATCGAGCCCTCTGATTTATTTACAGTTTGAGTGGAGCAGGAATTGAACCCTCCGTTTTCTTTGACACCCGTTTCATTTTTCCCCTGGTAGTTTAAGTTATTCTTGCAAGTATGGAGGAATACCAGTTTTGGATGAACGCTGGAAGTAAGTTAGGAATAACAGGGAAAAATTTAGAATCTTTCATTTGTGCTAAGATCCAGGAAAGACTTGAAAGAGAGAGAATTGAGAGAGAAGAAAGACAGTTAGAAAGGGAAAGAGAAGAAGAAAAGGAGAGAGAGAGAATCAAAAGAGAAGAGAAAAAGGAGAGTGAGAGAATCGAGAGAGAAGAGAAAAAGGAGAGAGAGAGAATTGAGAGAGAAATCCAAGAAAGACAGTTAGAAAGAGAAAGAGAAGACAAAAAGGAGCATGATAGACTTGATCGTGAAGAAAGAGCTAAAGTACGTGAGGAACAAGTTAAATTAAGAGAACTTGAGGAAAGAGCCAAGGATAGAGAAGTTGAGAAAAAAGCTAGAGAGCATGAGTTAATAGAGAGAGAAAAAGATCGCGAGCTCGAAAAATCTCGCCTTGAATTAGAGAATAAAAAGTTAACTTTTACACAACAACAATTAGAGGAAGGAGTAATGGAACAACGTGCAGTCAGTGCACATATTCCAACACCTAATTTACCTCCCTTCACAGAGGAGGACGACATAACTTCATACATTATCAGGTTCGAAAATACCGCTACCTTCTGTGAATGGCCTGCTGACACCTTGGCTACCAGGTTAGGAATGTTCTTTTCTGGTACAGCCTTGAATATCTACGCAACTTTGTCGCAGGATATCATATGTAATTATAACCTACTGAAGAAGGCAATCCTTAAAGCATATCAAAAAACCACTAATTCTTACAGGAAAGATTTCAGGTATGCCACCTTACAGCCTGGCCAGAACTTTCAGCAGTTACAGGTAACACTTTTTCGTTTGTTCGACTTTTGGATAGAGAGTTCAGGAATTGATCACAGTTATGAATCTCTTAGAGACTTCATGGTTGCTGACCAGTTCCTGACAGCTCTTCCCCACCAGATAAGAACATTCATTAGAGAACGTAACCTGATTAAAGCTGAGGAAGTTGCTGAGGCCGATGACTTGTATGCTGAGGCTCACAATTCCTATAAAAACCTAAAGGGATCGAACCCTAAGGGCAAGCGTTCATCAGACCTTAAGAAATCAAAGCCTCTAGTGGAAAGTAAAGTGACTTCTTTTATTCCTGTTTGTCATTTGTGTGGTGTTAAGGGACATAAAAGTCCAGATTGTCCTTCTAAGAAGGTCCAAAAAGTTGGAAGATGTTTTAAAGACTGTAATGACCAAGCACCCTTCTGTTCAGGAACAGTTAATGGACTTAATGTATCTAACATTTCACGAGACACTGGATGCACATGTACAGTAATTTCTGATAAGCTGTTCCCTAATCTTAAGAAACTCATTCCTCTGCTATACTTTCAAACTACTTGGGCCGTACGGACACTTTTCCTACCATCCATTATTACATTAGGTCTAAATGGTTCACAGGTTGGTCTAAAGCCATACTAGCTCCCATCACTTCTTGCTCCGTACTAATAGGTAATGTAAAAGGTGCCATTCTTACTTCTGAGGTTGACCTTTCATCACCAAAGATGGACAGAAGTGTTTCAGATCCTCTTCCTGTAGAGCCAGAGAAGCCCCTCGAAAGCTCAGATGAGACAATGTCTCGTGAGATTCATGTGGGATTAAAAACCAGTGATGCTACTCTCGAAAGCGAGGTAGTAGGATCACAGGTTCACTTGTTAGATGAAAGTGAAGATATCACCTCTGATACTATAAATGTCTTGACTAGGGCTCAGACCAAAGCCCAGGCTTCTCCTACTGTCCATCCTTTGATTTTCCCTGACTTTAAGCCTTTAGATATATCGAAGGACTCCTTTGTCAATTTACAACGTAATTGCCCTTCTCTTCAGAATTGCCATAATGCAGCTAGACAAAATCAAGTTATTAAAAGGAAAAACTTTTCATATAAATTTGAATATATAAAAGGTATCTTGTACAAGTCAGTATTCAATTTAAATTCAGATGAGATAGACTATTCCGTCTTAGTTGTTCCAAGTCAATGCAGAGAGACTGTTCTTAAAATGGCTCATGACCTGCCAGTGACCGGACATTTCTCGCATCGTAAAACCTTAAATAAAATTAGGGAAACCTATTTTTGGCCAAAAATATCCTCAGATGTCACTACCTATTGTAGATCGTGTAAAGTTTGCCAACTGTCATCCTCCCGAGGTACCAGGCGAGTACCTATGGTCAAAATGCCTATCTTTGGTCCTTTATCTCCACTTTCATCTGGGGGACATAGATATATATTAACATTAGTTGATTATGCTTCGAATTTCCCTGAAGCCGTTCCCTTAAAGACCATAACTACTACAGAGGTGGCTGAAGCCCTTTTGTCCATCTTCTCCAGAGTAGGCATCCCTAGAGAAATTTTGTCTGATCGTGGGACACAATTCACATCTGACTTAATGCAACATCTATACCAACTTCTGGGAGTGAAGCCTCTCTTCACCACACCCTATCATCCCAGCTGTAATGGAAGGATTGAGCACCAGTATTCGATTCTCAAGTCCATTTTAAGGAAACTTTGCTCCCTTAAACCTAAGGAGTGGCATCGTTACATACCCTGTGCTTTGTTTGCCATGAGGGAAGTTCCCAGTGACTTTTTGGGGTTTTCACCTTTTGAACTTCTCTATGGTAGAAAGGCCAGAGGTCCATTGTCCATCCTTCATGACTTATGGACTAATGAGGAGGTAAATGCTGAGGTTGTCTTCTTACCAGTTTCTCCTTGACCTTAGATCCAAACTTGAGGAGACCTCTGACATAGTTTCGAAAAAGCTAAGCTTGTCAATGGACCAGAACAAAACCTATTTTGATTACAAAAGTCAGAGGAGAAGTTTTAAAGTAGGGGATGAAGTTCTGGTACTTTTGCCTATTGCTCACCAGTAGTCATGGTTAAGAAGGAGGATAATTCATATAGACTTGCCATTGACTTCAGAGGCCTTAATGCTATAACTCAGTGGGATGCTGAGCCTATGCCCTTAATAGATAGCTATCTACACAAATTTTATGACGCTTCCTTCTTTTCAGAGATTGATATTGCGCAGGCATATCATCAAGTACAGGCATATCATCAAGTAATGTTAGATCCTTCTTCTAAGCAGTACACCACTTTTCCTACCCACCAAGGACTGATGCAGTATAGAACTATGCCCTTCGGTTAGGTAACTGCCTGTGCTACCTACGTGAGACTGATGAGAAAGGTCTTGGGTAATATGCTAAATGTTTCAGTTTATTTTGATAACATTTACGTAATGACATCTACGTGGGGCGAACATATCCAAACATTAACATCAGTTTTGCGTAGGTTACGCTCACATGGCCTCACTGCCAAGCCGAAGAAATGCTTCCTTGGGTATAACAAGATTAGATATTTTGGACTGATACTTTCTAATAACACTCTGCAGCCTCTCCCCAGTAAGATCAAAGCTTTATTAGAATTTAAATTCCCCAAAACGAAGAAGCTCATGCGTAGCTTTCTTAGTTCTGTAAATTTTTATGCAGTTTATCCTGAACCTTACTGATCTTACAGGCATTTTATCCGACTTCCTTAAAAAGTCTGTGAAGGAACCTCTTGAGCTTTCCGACGTAGCTCGGGAAAAGTTTAACGAGATTAAAAGTATCTTTTCGAAAGACCCTATACTTAAGATTCCATATATTAATAAAACATTTTGTTTAAGAACTGATGCCTCCAATACTGGCTTAGGTGTGGTGCTACTACAATACCATGTTGGTACTCCCTTCCCTGTATGCTTCCTAAGCCGGAAACTCCTTCCTGCAGAAACGAGATACTCCACCATAAAAAAGGAATGTTTGGCCCTTGTGTGGGGTATCTCCAAGCTTAAATTTTATTTACTGGGAAAAGAATTCATTTTAGAAACGGACCACAAAGCTTTGATGTACCTAGAAACTTTTAAGGGAACCAACAGTTGCCTCTTGAGGTGGACATTAGCACTCCAGGCTTTTAAGTTCCATATTGTGTATATCAATGGTTCATCCAATTATTTCTCTGACTGGTTAAGTCATGACAGTCAGTAGAAGATTTGTTGCCTTACACGGCTTCCACATGTTAGAACTTTTTCCTTGCCTATTCTTCTTATACTCTTTGACTATAAATCTTGGTATGGGGGAGTGTGAGGGAAAAGTTCAATAGATAGGAGTAGCGAGGGAGTGTATAGTAACACTAGTTTCATTGCCAGCTACTTGTTAAGGTAGGGTAAGTCCAGGTCCCACTCTTCCCCCCCCCCATTTTTCCCCCTCCCCGAAAGTGATAGTTTGATTGATGGCTGCTTGTTAAGGTAGGGTCAGTCTAGCTCTCGCTATCCCTTCCCCTCCCTCTTCCCCCCCCCGAAAGGTGACATGTGGGGCTCCAGTCAAACAGTAAATCACTCGACTCACAGCTCCCAACACTACTGTAAGTACACGCCTGATCATATTTTAGTGGACTTATTGGTTGAAAGCCTCACTTTTGACCAATAATTAACTTAGTCCTTTCAGTCTTTATCTGTTAAATATTTTAATAATCACCACATCTTTTAGGTATTGTATTTATCATGGAGAGTGATTTCTTAAGCAGTGGGTAATCTGTTTCTCTTTACAGCTTGAAATGACAGAGAGGGTCACCTGCCAACCAACGAGAAGAATAGGAGACGGACTAACGTTCTGACCTGGTCTATTGTCTTTATTTATAACTTCAAGATGAATGTCTTTTATACATTTACTGTTTTCAACCATAGTGTTGCAACCTGCCTGTTTCCCACACACACACCCATACCTCTATCTTCTGTCAGTTTAAAATCCTAGGCATTTTAGCAATGGCCCTCTCGATCGAGATTGCAAGTGCTACAACCCCTGCCCCAGAGAGATGCACCCCATCCCTTGCATACCTATCACGTTTGCCATAAAAGTTATCCTAGTTGTCAACGAATGGGATTGCAAGTTCCTTGCAGTATCTGTCTAGCCAGCAATTAACACCAATTGTCCTAGACAACCATTCATTGTCCACTCCCATTCTAGGCAAGATGCTGCCTATAATTGGGACCCATCCCTTAGACTTAATTAACCCTATAGCTGACCTGTGCTTATCTAGCAGCTCTTCTCTCCTACCATTCCCAATATCTTTTCCACCAGCACTGAGACAGATAATGGGCTTGTTCCCATTACCTGACATGATATTATCCAACCTATTGACTATGTCACTAGCACCAGCTCCAGGGAAGCACACTCTATTTCTTACCTTCTTATTCTTATTACAGAAAGCACGGTCCATATATATTACCTGTGAGTCACCAAGCACAATGATGCGGTTACCTCTATTTGCAAGGGAAGTAGTACCTTTATCTTCACTGGCCACTGAAGCACACTCATCCTGAAGAACAGAGAAGTGATATCCTACCTTCAAATCTTTTCTCTTAACTTTCCTTATTTTGATGCTCTTCTCATTACTGGGAACCACTTGCCACTTGTAGCAGGTGCTGGACTGCACCTCACTGTTGGTAGCCGTTACAACCTTTCCACCTACAGCTTCCTCGCAGCAAGAGATAGACTGCACCTCGCTGCTGGTAGCCTCATTCCCCTCCACCATTCCACCCACCTCACACTCACTCCCAAACCCATTGAGGTGAACCTTCAGCCTCCCAATTTCCTCCTGGAGAAGGAAGACTTCCTACATCAACTCTCCAACTTCAGATTTTAAAACATTGCAAAAGCAAACCATGCTTTGTAACCATCCACACTAATCCCTAAAGCAGCTCAGGGCCTGTGACCTCACGTGACAACTGTAATTCAGTGCAGCCTATCTGTCTCCTTTTTTAAAAATCTGAACTACATTTGCTGTCTTCCACACCTCAGGCAGTTGTTCTGTTTCGATAGATTTATTGAAGAATGTTGTTTGCGGCACACACAATGTGTCTTATCTCTCTCTCATGACCAAAGGAGAGATATTATCTGGGCCCACCACCTTTGAGGTATCTAGTTCCCCTAGCAGTTTCTTCACTTCATCCTCCGTTGTGTGCAGTGTGTCCAGCACTTGCTGGTGCACTCTACCAACTCGGTTTTCTGGGCGCCTCTGTCTCCACTGTGAATACCTTCCTGAATCTTGAGCTGAGCTCTTCTCATACTTCCTGGTCATTCTCTGTGAGCTCCCCTCCTTCCTTCTTCATCCCGGTTACCTGATCTTTGACTGTTGTTTTCCTGCTGATGTGGCTGTATAACAACTTTTCATCAAATTTGGCTCTTGATGCTGTGCTATTCTCGTATTGATGATGGGCGTCTCTCCTTATCCATGCATATTCTCTGGCTTTTTAACTCAACTTAGTGTTTTCCTGGGTCCTTTGCCTTCTATACATTTTCCATGCTCTTGCACACTTGGCTTTGGCCTCTCCACAAATCTTGGTAAATAACTGGATCACTGTGGTCTTCACATTGCATCTGTGGCTCTTTGGTACAAACTTCTCTACAGCCTCCCTGCACTTTGTGGTCACAAGTTCCATTATTTTTAATTACTGTCTTTCTGTCTAGCTCACTTTCCCACTGTACTTCATGTAGGAATTGTCTCATACTTGTGTAGTACCTTTTTTGGAAATTTGGCTTCTCCTGTCCTTTCTATGTTATATCACTCACCATTGTTAACTCCACTATGCATTCGAAAACTCAAGACCACGTGGTCACTTGCACCTAAGGGCCTTCCATGTGTGATATCTTCAGTGCCTGAACTGCTCAAGGTGAATGCGAGGTCTAGCCTTGCTGGTTCGTCGTCTCCTCTCTCTCTTTCTGGTACATGAAGTTCTCTAGTACTGCCTCCAGCATCTTGGCTCTCCATGTCTCTGGTCCCCATGTGGCTCCAGATCGTTTATAAGTTATGAATTTGTCCCAGTGGGATCAGAGACCTTGGGATCATGGGGAAAAAATGCCATACGTTTCCTCAAAGAATTGGGTTCCAGACTCATTGACACCACCAAGGACCCAAGGGCAGCCACTTTCATGTTCCAGTTCCTCAGTGTAGCCGTCCAGAGGAGAAATGCTTGCTGCATACTTGGCTCACATCTGGCTTCGGAGGAGCTGGAGGAAATTCATGATCTTTAATACATTGTACCATTGTATTCATGTTTGTGTTTTTCTGCACATGTATTCTGTTTATCAATAAATGTTCACATAGATTGTTAGATCACATAGATCGTTTATAAGTTTGCTTGATGTAATTTAGGTAAAATGCATCAACGCCAGTGCCTGGCCAGCGCTGTGTTGTGATGGTGCCTTTTCCTAACACAGCTGTCTAAGAGCATGACTGTGGGCTCGTTTGGCATAGAACTTGATCACTTTTATGTTCGGCGAGTCTCACATGTCCGCAATCTAGTACTTCAGTTTGTTAATATTGCATATTTATAGTACCAAAAGACTGTCATTGTATGGTGGTCATTCCCCAGTTATCATTTTGCCCATTGCCTCAAACTTTAGTATGGGATTTATTTTCTTTCTTTTTCCTTTTGCCTAGGGGTGCCCTGAGGGACCCGGCTAGCAGAGTGAGACCTATGGTCTGGGGGTGGGGGTGTTATGCAGGGTTCTGCATGACATTGTAATGTTGTTATGCAGGGTTCTGCATGACATTGTAATGTTGTTATGCAGGGTTCTGCATGACATTGTAATGTATACACAGTAGAGAAGGGTGTCATAATAGTATGAATGTTATAATTGTAAAGCATAATTTTATAATTCATAATGTGCATTTGGGGGCACTGTAAAGTAGTTCTAATGTAAATTATAAAGAAATCCTGCTAGGGATTTATTTTCCAACTATGTTTGGGTACGCAGGGTAAGCGTGGCTGGGAGGAGTCACGTGGAGTCAGCATGGTGTGGAGGCTGGCGTCGTAGCTGCTGTGTATTAAGCTAAGTTTGTAGTTGTGTACTCCTTTTGTTTAGCTAACTCAAGCCATAGGCTCTTCTGTGGTTTACCTGTATGCCCACCTAGGCTCTGACATGGTCAGGGTGCTGTGGGATGAGTGAGGAAATAAGAAATGGGTATGGTATTGTAGTAGTGACGACCTGGCGCTGACTAGGCCTAGTGGTTATGGTTGCTGGACCGCCAGCCGCCTGCTCCTTGTGCCCGCTATTTGGGGCGTTTAGGATAGCAGATACATGAAAGTGTTTTCTAGAGTGTGTATATAGTGTTATGTTGAATAAATAGATGCATTTTCCTAACTAGGATTTTTTCCTAACCCTCTGTTAACCAACCCATTGAAGTAACAAATACTGGTTTAGCGCTTTCTGTTTTGACTGGGATAGGCCTGGGTGGCCTGTTCATGCTTGAGATGTGTGTAACTTTTACCTTTGCCCTTAGACAAGGCTCTAGCACCCAGCTGTCCCACCTTTCTGTGTAACATAAAGCTATATTCTGGAGCTATGACAATGCTATATTCTGGCCCGGTGGTCTGGTGGCTAAAGCTCCCGCTTCACACACGGAGGGCCCGGGTTCGATTCCCGGCGGGTGGAAATTCCGACACGTTTCCTTACACCTATTGTCCTGTTTACCTAGCAGCAAATAGGTACCTGGGTGTTAGTCGACTGGTGTGGGTCGCATCCTGGGGGACAAGATTAAGGACCCCAATGGAAATAAGTTAGACAGTCCTCGATGACGAACTGACTTTCTTGGGTTATCCTGGGTGGCTAACCCTCCGGGGTTAAAAATCCGAACGAAATCTTATCTTATCTTATCTTATCTGGAGCTATGACAATGCTATATTCAGGAGCTATGACAATGCTATATTCTGGAGCTATGACAATGCTATATTCTGGAGCTATGGTAAAGCTATATTCTGAAGCTATGGTAAAGCTATATTCGGGAGCTATGGTAAAGCTACATTCTGGAGTTATGGTAAAGCTACATTCTGGAGCTATGGTAAAGCTACAATCTTAAGCTATGGTAAAGCTACATTTTGGAGCTATAATAAAGCTACATTCTGGAGCTATGATGAAGCTATATTCTGGAACTATGGTAAAGCTACATTCTGGAGCTATGATGAAGCTATATTCTGGAACTATGGTAAAGCTACATTCTGGAGCTATGATGAAGCTATATTCTGGAACTATGGTAAAGCTACATTCTGGAGCTATGATGAAGCTATATTCTGGAACTATGGTAAAGCTACATTCTGGAGCTATGATGAAGCTATATTCTGGAACTATGGTAAAGCTACATTCTGGAGCTATGATGAAGCTATATTCTGGAACTATGGTAAAGCTACATTCTGGAGCTATGAAAAAGGTATATTCTGGAGCTATGATAAAGCTTGTAGATGAATGGTTCACAGAACCGTCATGTTGGTAAATTAGACACATGTGCAACTCTTGGGTATCTTTAATTTATCAACGTGTCAGTTCTCTGGAGTTACCTGGAGAGAGTTTCGGGGGTCAACGCCCCCGCGGCCCGGTCTGTGACCAGGCCTCCTGGTGGATCAGCGCCTGATCAACCAGGCTGTTGCTGCTGGCTGCACGCAAACCAACGTACGAGCCACAGCCCGGCTGATCCGGAACTGACTTTAGGTGCTTGTCCAGTGCCAGCTTGAAGACTGCCAGGGGTCTGTTGGTAATCCCCCTTATGTATGCTGGGAGGCAGTTGAACAGTCTCGGGCCCCTGACACTTATTGTATGGTCTCTTAACGTGCTAGTTACACCCCTGCTTTTCATTGGGGGGATGGTGCATCGTCTGCCAAGTCTTTTGCTTTCGTAGTGAGTGATTTTCGTGTGCAAGTTCGGTACTAGTCCCTCTAGGATTTTCCAGGTGTATATAATCATGTATCTCTCCCTCCTGCGTTCCAGGGAATACAGGTTTAGAAACCTCAAGCGCTCCCAGTAATTGAGGTGTTTTATCTCCGTTATGCGCGCCGTGAAAGTTCTCTGTACATTTTCTAGGTCGGCAATTTCACCTGCCTTGAAAGGTGCTGTTAGAGTGCAGCAATATTCCAGCCTAGATAGAACAAGTGACCTGAAGAGTGTCATCATGGGCTTGGCCTCCCTAGTTTTGAAGGTTCTCATTATCCATCCTGTCATTTTTCTAGCAGATGCGATTGATACAATGTTATGGTCCTTGAAGGTGAGATCCTCCGACATAATCACTCCCAGGTCTTTGACGTTGGTGTTTCGCTCTATTTCGTGGCCAGAATTTGTTTTGTACTCTGATGAAGATTTAATTTCCTCATGTTTACCATATCTGAGTAATTGAAATTTCTCATCGTTGAACTTCATATTGTTTTCTGCAGCCCACTGAAAGATTTGGTTGATGTCCGCCTGGAGCCTTGCAGTGTCTGCAATGGAAGACACTGTCATGCAGATTCGGGTGTCATCTGCAAAGGAAGACACGGTGCTGTGGCTGACATCCTTGTCTATGTCGGATATGAGGATGAGGAACAAGATGGGAGCTAGTACTGTGCCTTGTGGAACAGAGCTTTTCACCGTAGCTGCCTCGGACTTTACTCTGTTGACGACTACTCTCTGTGTTCTGTTAGTGAGGAAATTATAGATCCATCGACCGACTTTTCCTGTTATTCCTTTAGCGCGCATTTTGTGCGCTATTACGCCATGGTCACACTTGTCGAAGGCTTTTGCAAAGTCTGTATATATTACATCTGCATTCTTTTTGTCTTCTAGTGCATTTAGGACCTTGTCGTAGTGATCCAGTAGCTGAGACAGACAGGAGCGACCTGTTCTAAACCCATGTTGCCCTGGGTTGTGTAACTGATGGGTTTCTAGATGGGTGGTGATCTTGCTTCTTAGGACCCTTTCAAAGATTTTTATGATATGGGATGTTAGTGCTATTGGTCTGTAGTTCTTTGCTGTTGCTTTACTGCCTTCTTTGTGGAGTGGGGCTATGTCTATCTCTGAACCATTCATCAACAAACCTGTCAGACACTGCAACTTCTAGGGACCTTAATACTTGGGAATTCTTCGCTTACCTAACCCTTACCTGGAGTTTACCTGGAGAGACTTCCGGGGGTCAACGCCCCCGCGGCCCGGTCTGTGACCAGGCCTCCTTAGGTCAGTGTCCCAGGATGCGACCCACACCAGTCGACTAACACCCAGGTACCCATTTTACTGATGGGGAACATAGACAACAGGTGGAAAGAAACACGTCCAATGTTTCTACTCTGGCTGGGAATCGAACCCAGACCTTCACCGTGTGAAGCGAGAGCGTTAACCACCAGGCCACCAGAGCCCTTGGGCACGACCTACTTCCACATTGGACAAATGTTACACCACCTACGACTGCTGCACCTCTCCTGCCATACGGTTTATAAGCTGCTTCTCCGCTCATATGCTGTATTCTATTCAAGATTGATGGACTGACCACATCGACTCAAGGTTGAGGGACTGATTACCTCATTCTCCTCCTGTTCTTCAAGTCTCTCCTGTGTGTGGACTGATGAAGCCACTGTGTGGCGAAACGTTTCCTCAATAAAGATACCCAAGAGTTGCACATGTGTCTAATTTATGATAAAGCTACATTCTGGAGCTATGGTAAAGCTATATTCTGGAGCTATGGTAAAGCTATGTTCTGGAGCTATGTAAAGCTATATTCTGGAGCTAGGGTAAATCTATTTTCTGGAGCTATGGTAAAGCTATGTTCTGGAGCTATGGTAAAGCTATATTTTGGAGCTATGGTAATGCTATATTCTGGAGCTATGGTAAAGCTACATTCTGGAGCTATGATAAAGCTACATTCTGGAGCTATGATAAAGCTATATTCTGAAGCTGTGGTAAAGCTACATTCTGGAGCTATGGTAAAGCTATATTCTGGAGCTATGGTAAAGCTACATTCTGGAGCTATGGTAAAGCTATATTCTGGAGCTATGGCAAAGTTATATTCAGGAACTATCGTAAAGCTATGTTCTGGAGCTATGGTAAAGCTATATTTTGGAGCTATGGTAAAGTTATATTCTGGAGCTATGTAAAGCTATATTCTGGAGCTATGGTAAAGCTTTATTCTGGAGCTATGATAAAGTTATATTCTGAAGCTATGGTAAAGCTATATTCTGGAGCTATGGTAAAGCTACATTCCGGAGCTATGACAAAGCTACATTCTGGAGCTATGATAAAGCTACATTCTGGAGCTATGGTAAAGCTATATTCTGGAGCTATGGTAAAGCTATATTCTGGAGCTATGGTAAAGCTACATTCTGGAGCTATGGTAAAGCTATATTCTGGAGCTATGGTAAAGCTATATTCTGGAGCTATGGTAAAGCTACATTCTGGAGCTATGATAAAGCTATATTCTGAAGCTGTGGTAAAGCTATATTCTGGGGTAAAGCTATATTCTGGAGCTATGTAAAGCTATATTTTGGAGCTACGGAAAAGCTATATTCTGGGGTAAAGCTATATTCTGGAGCTATGTAAAGCTATATTCTGGAGCTATGGTAAAGCTATATACTGGAGCTATGTAAAGCGATATTCTGGAGCTATGTAAAGCTATATTTTGGAGCTACGGAAAAGCTATATTCTGGGGTAAAGCTATATTCTGGAGCTATGTAAAGCTATATTCTGGAGCTATGGTAAATCTATATTCTGGAGCTATGGTAAAGCTATATTCTGGAGCTATGTAAAGCTATATTCTGGAGCTATGTAAAGCTATGTTTAGGAGCTATGGTAAAGCTATATTTTAGAGCTATGGTAATGCTATATTCTGGAGCTATGGTAAAGCTATATTTTGGAGCTATGGTAATGCTATATTCTGGAGCTATGGTAAAGCTATATTCTGTAGCTATGTAAAGCTATATTCTGGAGCTATGGTAAAGCTATATTCTGGAGCTATGTAAAGCTATATTCTGGAGCTACGTAAAGCTATATTTTGGAGCTATGGTAAAGCTATATTTTGGAGCTATGGTAATGCTATATTCTGGAGCTATGGTAAAGCTATATTCTGGAGCTATGTAAAGCTATATTCTAGAGCTATGTAAAGCTATATTTTAAAGCTATGGTAAAGCTATATTTTGGAGCTATGGTAATGCTATATTCTGGAGCTATGGTAAAGCTATATTTTGGAGCTATGTAAAGCTATATTTTGGAGCTATGGTAAAGTTATATTTTGGAGCTATGGTAAAGCTATATTCTGTAGCTATGTAAAGCTATATTCTGGAGCTATGGTAAAGCTATATTCTGGAGCTATGTAAAGCTATATTCTGGAGCTACGTAAAGCTATATTTTGGAGCTATGGTAAAGCTATATTTTGGAGCTATGGTAATGCTATATTCTGGAGCTATGGTAAAGCTATATTCTGGAGCTATGTAAAGCTATATTCTAGAGCTATGTAAAGCTATATTTTAAAGCTATGGTAAAGCTATATTTTGGAGCTATGGTAATGCTATATTCTGGAGCTATGGTAAAGCTATATTTTGGAGCTATGTAAAGCTATATTTTGGAGCTATGGTAAAGTTATATTTTGGAGCTATGGTAAAGCTATATTTTGGAGCTATGTAAAGCTATATTCTGGAGCTATGGTAAAGCTATATTTTGGAGTTATGATAATGCTATATTCTGGAGCTATGGTAAAGCTATATTTTGGAGCTATGTAAAGCTATATTCTGGAGCTATGGTAAAGCTATATTTTGGAGCTATGGTAATGCTATATTCTGGAGCTATGGTAAAGCTATATTCTGGAGCTATGTAAAGCTATATTCTGGAGCTATGTAAAGCTATATTCTGGAGCTATGGTAAAGCTATATTTTGGAGTTATGATAATGCTATATTCTGGAGCTATGGTAATGCTATATTTTGGAGCTATGGTAATGCTATATTCTGGAGCTATGGTAATGCTATATTCTGGAGCTAGGGTAATGCTATATTCTGGAGCTATGGTAATGCTATATTCTGGAGCTATGGTAAAGCTATATTTTGGAGCTATGGTAATGCTATATTCTGGAGCTATGGTAAAGCTATATTTTGGAGCTATGTAAAGCTATATTTTGGAGCTATGGTAATGTTATATTTTGGAGCTATGGTAATGCTATATTCTGGAGCTATGGTAATGCTATATTCTGGAGCTATGGTAATGCTATATTCTGGAGCTATGGTAAAGCTATATTTTGGAGCTATGGTAAAGTTATATTTTGGAGCTATGGTAAAGCTATATTTTGGAGCTATGGTAAAGCTATATTTTGGAGCTATGGTAAAGCTATATTCTGGAGCTATGGTAATGCTATATTCTGGAGCTATGGTAAAGCTATATTTTGGAGCTATGGTAAAGTTATATTTTGGAGCTATGGTAAAGCTATATTTTGGAGCTATGGTAAAGCTATATTTTGGAGCTATGGTAAAGCTATATTTTGGAGCTATGGTAAAGCTATATTCTGGAGCTATGGTAATGCTATATTTTGGAGCTATGTAAAGCTATATTTTGGAGCTATGGTAAAGCTATATTTTGGAGCTATGGTAATGCTATATTTTGGAGCTATGTAAAGCTATATTTTGGAGCTATGGTAAAGCTATATTTTGGAGATATGGTTATGCTATATTTTGGAGCTATGTAAAGCTATATTTTGGAGCTATGTAAAGCTATATTTTGGAGCTATGGCAAAGCTATATTCTGGAGCTATGGTAAAGCTATATTTTGGAGCTATGTAAAGCTATATTCTGGAGCTATGGTAAAGCTACATTTTGGAGTTATGATAATGCTATATTCTGGAGCTATGGTAAAGCTATATTTTGGAGCTATGTAAAGCTATATTCTGGAGATATGGTAAAGCTATATTTTGGAGCTATGGTAATGCTATATTCTGGAGCTATGGTAAAGCTATATTCTGGAGCTATGGTAAAGCTATATTTTGGAGCTATGGTAATGCTATATTCTGGAGCTATGGTAAAGCTATATTCTGGAGCTATGGTAAAGCTAAATTTTGGAGCTATGGTAATGCTATATTCTGGAGCTATGGTAAAGCTATATTCTGGAGCTATGGCAAAGTTATATTCAGGAACTATGGTAAAGCTATATTCTGGAGCTATGGTAAAGCTATATTTTGGAGTTATGGTAATGCTATATTCTGGAGCTATGGTAAAGCTATGTTTTGGATCAATGGTAATGCTATATTCTGGAGCTATGTAAAGCTATATTCTGGAGCTATGTAAAGCTATATTCTGGAGCTATGTAAAGCTATATTTTGGAGCTATGGTAAAGCTATATTTTGGAGCTATGGTAATGCTATATTAAGGTGCTATGGTAAAGCTATATTCTGGAGCTATGTAAAGCTATATTCTGGAGCTATGTAAAGCTATATTTTGGAGCTATGGTAAAGCTATATTTTGGAGCTATGTAAAGCTATATTCTGGAGCTATGTAAAGCTATATTTTGGAGCTATGGTAAAGTTATATTTTGGAGCAATGGTAAAGCTATATTCTGGAGCTATGGTAAAGCTATATTCTGGAGCTATGGTAATGCTATATTCTGGAGCTATGGTAAAGCTATATTCTGGAGCTATGTAAAGCTATATTTTGGAGCTATGGTAAAGTTATATTTTGGAGCAATGGTAAAGCTATATTCTGGAGCTATGGTAAAGCTATATTCTGGAGCAATGGTAAAGCTATATTCTGGAGCTATGGTAAAGCTATATTCTGGAGCTATGGTAATGCTCTATTCTGGAGCAATGGTAAAGCTATATTCTGGAGCTATGGTAAAGCTATATTTTGGAGCAATGGTAAAGCTATATTCTGGAGCTATGGTAAAGCTATATTCTGGAGCTATGGTAATGCTCTATTCTGGAGCAATGGTAAAGCTATATTCTGGAGCTATGGTAAAGCTATATTTTGGAGCAATGGTAAAGCTATATTCTGGAGCTATGGTAAAGCTGTATTCTGGAGCTATGGTAATGCTATATTCTGGAGCTATGGTAATGCTATATTCTGGAGCAATGGTAAAGCTATATTCTGGAGCTATGGTAAAGCTATATTTTGGAGCAATTGTAAAGCTATATTCTGGAGCTATGGTAATGCTATATTCTGGAGCTATGGTAATGCTATATTCTGGAGCTATGGTAAAGCTATATTTTGGAGCTATGGTAATGCTATATTCTGGAGCTATGGTAAAGCTATATTTTGGAGCTATGGTAAAGCTATATTCTGGAGCTATGGTAATGCTATATTCTGGAGCTATGGTAATGCTATATTTTGGAGCTATGTAAAGCTATATTTTGGAGCTATGGCAAAGCTATATTTTGGAGCTATGGTAATGCTATATTTTGGTGCTATGGTAAAGCTATATTTTGGAGCTATGGTAAAGCTATATTTAGGAGCTATGTAAAGCTATATTTTGGAGCTATGGTAATGCTATATTTTGGAGCTATGTAAAGCTATATTTTGGAGCTATGGTAAAGCTATATTTTGGAGCTATGTAAAGCTATATTCTGGAGCTATGGTAAAGCTATATTTTGGAGTTATGATAATGCTATATTCTGGAGCTATGGTGAAGCTATATTTTGGAGCTATGTAAAGCTATATTCTGGAGCTATGGTAATGCTATATTCTGGCGCTATGGTAAAGCTATATTTTGGAGCTATGATAATGCTATATTCTGGAGCTATGGTAAAGCTATATTTTGGAGCTATGGTAATGCTATATTCTGGAGCTATGGTAAAGTTATATTCAGGAACTATGGTAAAGCTATATTCTGGAGCTATGGCAAAGTTATATTCAGGAACTATGGTAAAGCTATATTCTGGAGCTATGGTAAAGCTATATTTTGGAACTATGGTAATGCTATATTCTGGAGCTATGGTAAAGCTATATTTTTGAGCTATGGTAATGCTATATTCTGGAGCTATGGTAAAGCTATATTCTGGAGCTATGTAAAGCTATATTCTGGAGCTATGTAAAGGTATATTTTGGAGCTATTGTAAAGCTATATTTTGAAGCTATGGTAATGCTATATTCAGGAGCTATGGTAAAGCTATATTCTGGAGCTATGTAAAGCTATATTCTGGAGCTATGGTAAAGTTATATTCTGGAGCTATGGTAAAGCTATATTCTGGAGCTATGGTAAAGCTATATTCTGGAGCTATGGTAAAGCTATATCTGGAGCTATGGTAATGCTATATTTTGGAGCTATGGTAATGCTATATTCTGGAGCTATGGTAATGCTATATTCTGGAGCTATGGTAATGCTATATTCTGGAGCTATGGTAAAGCTATATTTTGGAGCTATGGTAAAGCTAAATTTTGGAGCTATGGTAAAGTTATATTTTGGAGCTATGGTAAAGCTATATTTTGGAGCTATGGTAATGCTATATTCTGGAGCTATGGTAAAGCTATATTTTGGAGCTATGGTAATGCTATATTTTGGAGCTATGTAAAGCTATATTTTGGAGCTATGGTAAAGCTATATTTTGGAGCTATGGTAAAGCTATATTTTGGAGCTATGGTAAAGCTATATTTTGGAGCTATGTAAAGCTATATTCTGGAGCTATGGTAATGCTATATTTTGGAGCTATGATAATGCTATATTCTGGAGCTATGGTAAAGCTATATTCTGGAGCTATGGTAAAGCTATGTTTTGGAGCTATTGTAATGGTATATTCTGGAGCTATGGTAAAGCTATATTCTGGAGCTATGGTAAAGCTATATTCTGGAGCTATGGTAAAGCTATATTTTGGAGCTATGGTAATGCTATATTCTGGAGCTATGGTAATGCTATATTCTGGAGCTATGGTAAAGCTATATTTTGGAGCTATGGTAATGCTATATTCTGGAGCTATGGTAAAGCTATATTCTGGAGCTATGGTAAAGCTATATTCTGGAGCTATGGTAAAGCTATATTTTGGAGCTAATGTAAAGCTATATTCTGGAGCTATGGTAAAGTTATATTCTTGAGCTATGGTAAAGCTATATTCTGGAGCTATGGTAAAACTATATTCTGGAGCTATGGTAAAGCTATATTCTGGAGCTATGGTAAAGCTATATTTTGGAGCTATGGTAATGCTATATTCTGGAGCTATGGTAAAGCTATATTCTGGAGCTATGGTAAAGCTATATTTTGGAGCTATGGTAATGCTATATTCTGGAGCTATGGTAAAGCTATATTCTGGAGCTATGGCAAAGCTATATTTTGGAGCTATGGTAATGCTATATTCTGGAGCTATGGTAAAGCTATATTTTGGAGCTATGGTAAAGCTATATTCTGGAGCTATGGTAATGCTATATTCTGGAGCTATGGTAAAGCTATATTCTGGAGCTATGGTAAAGCTATATTCTGGAGCTATTGTAATGCTATATTCTGGAGCTATGGTAAAGCTATATTCTGGAACTATGTAAAGCTATATTCTGGAGCTATGTTATAGCTATATTCTGGAGCTATGATAAACATACTGAGGATCAATGAAGATATAATTTCTGTAGTTAAAATTTGGTGTGACGATAATCCCAGGTCACTAAAGTTACAATTTTTGGTCCTGTGGAATTATTAAGACAATTATTAAGACAATTATTAAGACAATTATTAAGACAATTATTAAGACAATTATTAAGACAAATTTTAAGACAATTATTAAGACAATTATTAAGACAATTATTAAGACAATTATTAAGACAATTATTAAGACAATTATTAAGACAATTATTAAGACAATTATTAAGAAAATTATTAAGACAATTATTAAGACAATTATTAAGACAAATTTTAAGACAATTATTAAGACAATTATTAAGACAATTATTAAGACAATTATTAAGACAATTATTAAGACAATTATTAAGACAATTATTAAGACAATTATTAAGACAATTATTAAGACAATTATTAAGACAATTATTAAGACAAATTTTAAGACAATTATTAAGACAATTATTAAGACAATTATTAAGACAATTATTAAGACAATTATTAAGACAATTATTAAGACAATTATTAAGACAATTATTAAGACAATTATTAAGACAATTATTAAGACAAATTTTAAGACAATTATTAAGACAATTATTAAGACAATTATTAAGACAATTATTAAGACAATTATTAAGACAATTATTAAGACAATTATTAAGACAATTATTAAGACAATTATTAAGACAATTATTAAGACAATTATTAAGACAATTATTAAGATAATCTCTGGTCGATGGCATCAAGTAGGAGAAAATAGTTATATATAAATTATTTAGAAAACCAAGAAGTTGATGCATCATTTGAATATTTTTGTTCTGGAAACGTTTTGTCAGTCAGTGGCTTCTTCAGTCCAATACAGTGAAGAACATTGGAAGATGATGAGGATGAGGTAATCAGTCCCTCAGAGTGGAGATAATGTGTTCAATCCATCATTCTTGATAAAAGTACTTTTAGCAAGTTGATGAAGTGAAGACATCGACTTGAGGCTGAGGGACTGACTGCCTCGAGTTACCACTTGTTATCATCGTTCTTCTCTGTATTCAACTGAAGACGCTGGCTGGCGACGTTTCTACTATAAAGATTCCGAAATGTTGTACAAGGTGTCGTATCTTGTTTCCTCTTGACAGAGGCAACAAGAGCCTCAGTCAAGAGTCTGGACTTCCACAAGTAATGACCTTGACAGAAGCCATCACGAGTTGTGGCAACTGCAATCAAACACTAGAGGAACAGGAACCACAAATATGAATCTTGGCAAAAACAAATATGGTTCATGTACAAACAAGTATGGTTCATGTACAAACAAGTATGGTTCATGTACAAACAAGTATGGTTCATGTACAAACACGTATGGTTTATGTACAAATAAATATGGTCACTTGTGGTGACTGTCCTAAGCTGTCTGGGAATTAGCGTGTTGTGTTACTGAGCACAATGGATTGCTGTAGTGTTTTGGAATCTCAGGTTAAAGTGTTGAAGAAGGAGGTTCTACTTCTTCAGGAGGAAAATTGGAGGCTGAAGCTTCGCCTAGATGGGCTTGGTAGTGAGTGTGAGATGGTGGGAGCTGGTGAAGAAAAGGATACCAGCAGTGAGCTAAAGAGTTGCAGCCACTTTAAGTGGCAAGTGGTTCACAGTTCAGGAAGAAGAAAGATGAGGAAGGTTAATAGAGAATATGTGAAGGTAGGAAATCGATTCTCTGTTCTCCAGAACAAGTCTACTTCAGTGGTTAGTGAGGTTAAATTTACCACTGACTCCCCTGCTCATCAAGTAAGAATATTCTAATTGTAGGAGATTCTCAGGTAAGATATATGGACCATGCATTTTGTAACAGAGATAGGAAGGTCAAACAGAGGGTGTGCCTCCCAGGAACTGGTGTTGGTGACATAGTCAGCAGGTTGGATAATATTATGTCAGGTAATGGGAACAAGCCCATTACCTGTCTTAGTGCTGGGGGTAATGACATCAGGAAGGGCAGGAGACAGTAGCTGCTGGATAAGTACAGGTCACCCATAGAAGTTTTCAGGTCTAAGGAAGGGATCCCAATCATATGTAGCATCTTGCCTAGAAAGGGAGTGGGCAATGAATGGATGTCTAGGGCAATTGGCATAAATTGCTGGCTAGACAGGTACTGCAAGAAACTTGCAATCCCATTCACTGATAACTGGGACAAATTCTATGGCAAGCATGATATGTATGCAAGAGATGGGGTTCATCTCTCTGGGGTTGGAATGGTTGCATTAGCCAGTTCGATTGAGGGGGTTATTGGTGACATGTCTAGGACTTTAAACTGATAGATTATAGAGGTATGGGTGTTTGTGGGAAACAATCAGGCTGCAGCATTAGGGTTAAAAACAGCAGTTATTACCTGGATACCTCAGGGATATGTTTAAAAGACAAGACTCAAAATAAAGTTGCTAGTAATGGCAAATCAATTGATCAACAAACAAAGAGGGATAGTAGAGGCCAACGAGTGACTAGCTCCCTTAAAGTTTACTCTACAAACAGTAGGAGTCTAAGAAAAAAGATAGATGAGCTAAGATTACTTGCAAGTGCAGGTAATATAGATATTATAGGTATAACAGAGACCTGGTTCAACCTGAAAGATAGAGAAATGCCTTCTGAATGCAACATACAGATTATCAAATGTCACTGGGCTGTCAAAATGTCACTGGGCTGTCAAAATGTCACTGGGCTGTCAAAATGTCACTGGGCTGTCAAAAGATGTCATAACACCATTCTTCTAGGAGTTTCATATATGTATTCTCCGAGCAGACAGAAAGGCAGATAAGCAGAGACAGACAGACAGGCAGACAGATAGACAGATAGATGGATAGACAGACAGACAGACAGACATGTTTGTGTGTAACTGATAACAAATTCAGTGAGGGTTAGCTAAATACATGAGTGAGTGTGGGTTGGTATGAGTTAGACCTGACTAGCTTGTGCTACTAGGTCTGATGTCGTGCTTCTTCCTTCAATGGATATGACTTGACAAGGTGGGACATTGGTCTAAGCCGGGGGGGGAGGGCACATGGACCTGCCTTGCATGGGCCAGTAGGCATGCTGCAGTGTTCCTTCTTTTTTTATGTTCTTCTTCTTCTTATGTTATAAACTATTCCACACTGATAGGGTCAACAGGAAGGTGGTGGAGTGGCGATGTATGTCAGAGATAATTTAAACTTTTGTGTTAGACAAGATGTAAGATTAGAAACATCGAACACAGAATCTGTTTGGCTGCAGTTTCTAGAAGGTCATGAAAAATCAATTTTGGGTGTGATTTATAGGCCCCCAAACCTTGATAGGGAGTGCAGTAAGCTGTTATGGGACGAAATTCATAAGGCATCTAGATAAGAAAATGTTGTGATAATGGGAGATTTTAACTTCAGACAAATTGATTGGAATAATATAACAGAAAATCTTGAGTCTAATGACTTTCTTGATGTGGTTCAGGATTGCTTTTTAGAACAGGTTGTGACAGAACCAACTAGAGGAAACAATCTGCGTGACTTTGTTCTTGTCAACAAAAATTCACTAATTAATAATCTTGAGGTTAATGATGAGCTTGGGAAAAGTGATCACAAATCACCTAGTTTCAGTATATCATGGAATTACCCAGATAACTGCAATCAAATCGCTGTCCCAGATTTTCGCTTGGCCGACTTCAATGGGTATGAAAAATTACCTGGGTGGGCTAAATTTGGACAACCTTACTATGGGTCAGGCAGGTAGAGTTGGTTGCCAATATGACGTATTTCAGAGCATAGTGCTGGCTGCCCAGACGACTTTTGTTCCGAGTAGGAAAATACATCTAATAAAAATGATCCCGAATGGATAAACAATAGATTAAAACATCTCATTGGTCAAAAGAGAGGCATATATAGGCGTATCAAAAGAGGGGAAGTGCAGTTAAGAAATCAATGTATTCAATAAAAAAGAGAAATAAAAAAAGGAATAAGAAAAGCAAAACGGGAATTATGAGGCTAAAGTCGCAAGGGATTCGAAGACTTACCCAAAAGGGTTCTTTCAGGTATACGGAAATTAGATAAGGGACAAGATTGGCCCACTTAAGAGTAACTCAGGTCAGATCACTGACAGTGATAAGGAAATGTGTGAGCTTTTCAATACCTACTTCCTCTCAGTTTTTACTCACGAAGATACTAGTGAAATGCCAGAAATAATAAATTATATAGAACAGGACGATAATAAACTATGTATAGTTGCAGTAACCAGTGACATGGTCCTCAGACAGAGAAATTAAAACCTAACAAATCTCCAGGCCCTGATGAACTGTTTCCAAGGGTTTTAGAGGAATGTAAAGAGGAACTTAGCAAACCTTTGACTAATCTTTTCAATATATCACTACAAACTGGCATAGTGCCAGACAAGTGGAAAATGGCAAATGTAATTCCTATTCACAAGGCAGGTGTCAGGTCCTTGGCTTCGAACTATAGACCAATAACCCTTACTTCCGTAGTTGGTAAATTTATGAAGTCAATAACTGCCGAAACAATTCGTAGCCATCTTGAAAGGCATAAACTGATTAATGAGTCTCAGGACGGTTTTACAAAGGGGCGCTACTGTCTTACGAACTTACTAACTCTTCGCTAAGGTATTTAAGGAGATAGATCATGTGCAAGAAAGGTATAAAATTCCGACAATATGATGGTTAAGATACATGTGCAACATCTGGATATCTTTACTGTAGACGTTTCGCCATCCAGTGGCTTTATCAATACAGATTCATGGACATAATTAGAAGACAATAGAACTATATACAAAAGATGAGGTAATCAGTCCCTCAGCCTTGGAGTTAGTGTTCACAGCATCGTGGTGGAGGAGAATCTGGAGCAAAGGCAAGAAGACTGCAACATCATGGAATCTTGGTTCAGAGGACATCTACAACAACTTCTTCACGGCTGCTACAACTAACCCATCCCTTTGGGTAGGGCCTACTTCCACTGGGGAATGACGCCTATGATATTGTGTATATGGACTTCAGTAAGGCTTTCGATGGAGTTCCACATCAGAGGCTATTGAGGAAACTTAAGGCACACGGAACAGGAGAAATTTTTTCCAGGATAGAGGCATGGTTGACAAATAGGCAGCAGAGAGTTTGCATAAATGAGGAGAAATCAGAATGGGGGCACATCACAAGCGGTGTTCCACAGGGGTCACTGTTGGGCCCCTTGTTGTTCACAATCTACATAAACGACATAGATGAGGGAATAAATAGCGACATAAGCAAATTTGCTGATGACACCAAAATAGGCCGTCCAATTCATTCTAATGAGGACATTAGACCACTCTGGAAGATTCGAATAGACTGATGCAGTGGTCGGAGAAGTGGCAGATGGAGTTTAATATACACAAATGCAAAGTTCTAAATGTTGGACAGGCAAATAACCATGCCACATATAAACTAAATAATGTAGATCTTAATATTATGGATTGCGAGAAGGATTTAGGAATTCTGGTTAGAAGTAATTTGAAACCAAGACAACAGTGCTAAAATGTTCGCAATAAAGCTAACAGAATCCTGGGCTTCATATCAAGAAGTATAAATAATAGAAGTCCTCAGGTTGTTCTTCAACTCCATGTATGTTTGGTTAGGCCTCATTTAGAATATGCCGCACAGCTCTGGTCACCATATTACAGAATGGATATAAATGCTCTGGAAAACGTACAAATTAGGATGACAAAATTGATCCAATGTATCAGAAATCTTACCTATGAGGATAGACTGAGGGCCCTGGAAAACAGGAATAAATAAAGGGGATGTAAATAGCATGCTAAAAATATTTAAGATAGGCAGGACTCGCAGCAATGGTTTTAAATTAGAAAAATTCAAATTCAGGGAGGACATAGGAAAGCACTGGTTTGGTAATAGGGGTGTGTGTGAGGGTGGGTGTGAGTTTGACTTAAGTGACGTGCCTGACCTCACTAGGTCAGTGAGGTCAGACAGTCGGTGAGCTTAAGATCACTAAATCAATGCTCTTAAGCCGGTAGGGGAATTGGACCTGCCCCCCATAGGCCAGTAAGTCTATGCAGGGCAGTCAGTGGTCAGTCGTCACGTGAGGTCACAGACCCTGTGCTGCTTTGTGGATTAGTGTGGACGGTTACAAAGCCATGGCTTGCTTTTGCACGGTTTTAAGATCTGAAGTTGGGGTGTTGAAGGAGGAAGTCCTGCTTCTCCAGGAGAAGATTAGGACGCTGAAGGTCCACCTCTGTGCGTCTGGGAGTGAGTGTGAGGTGGCTGTAGTGGTTGAGGTGCAGTCTGTCACTCGCTGCGAAGAGGCTGTAGGTGGGATGGTAATAATGGCTACCAGCAGTGAGGTGCAGTCCAGCACCTGCTACAAGTGGAGAGTGGTTCCCAGTAATGGGAGGAGCATCAAAATAAGGAGAATTAAGAATGAAGATCTGAAGGTAGGAAATCGCTTCTCTGTTCTTCAGGATGAATGTACTTCAGTGGCCAGTGAAGGTAAGGGTACTACTGCCCCTGCTAATAGAGGTAAGCACATTCTTGTGGATGGTGACTCACAGGTAAGATATATGGACTGTGCTTTCTGTAATAGGAATAAGAAGATGAGAGACAGAGTGTGCCTCCCTGGAGCTGGTGTTGGTAACATAGTCGACAGGTTGGGTAATATCATGTCAGGTAATGGAAACAAGCCCATTATCTGTCTCAGTGCTTGTGAAAATGATATTGGGAAGGGTAGGAGAGAAGAGTTGCTAGATAAGTACAGGTAATCTATAAATTTAATTAAGTCTAAGGGAGGGGCCCCGATCATATGTAGCATCTTGCCTTGAAGAGGAGCGGGCAATGAATGGTTGTCTAGGGCAGTTGGTGTAAATTGCTGGCTAGACAGATACTGCAAGGAACTTGCAATCCCATTCATTGACAACTAGGATAACTTTTATGGCAAACATGATATGTATGCAAGGGATGGGGTACATCTCTCTGGGGCAGGGGTGGCAGCACTTGGAAACTCGATCGAGAGGGTCATTGCTGAAATGCCTAGGATTTTAAACTGATAGAAGATAGAGGTATGGGTGTGTGTGGGAAACAGGCAGGTTGCAACACTAGGGTTGAAAACAGTAAATGTATAAAAGACGTTCATCATGAAGTTATAAATAAAGACAATAGATCAGGTCAGCAAACAAAGGGGGACAGCAGAGGGCAGCAAGGGACTAGCTCCATTAAGGTTTACTATACTAATAGCAGGAGTGTAAGAAATAAGATAGATGAGCTAAGATTAATTGCACATGCAGAAAACATAGATATTATTGCTATAACAGAGACCTGGCTCAATCTGAAAGATAGAGAGATGCCTTCTGAATGTCACATACAAGGCTATAAATTATTCCACAATGACAGGGTCACCAGGAAGGGTGGTGGAGTAGCGATGTAAGACAGAGACAATTTAAATTGTTGTGTTAGACAAGATATACAATTAGATGCGTCAGCCACTGAATCTGTTTGGTTACAGCTTCTCGAGGGCTGTGAAAAACTAATTTTGGGTGCGACTTACAGGGTCCCAAATCTTAATAGGGAGTGCAGTAAACTTCTATGGAACGAAATTCGTAAGGCATCTACATATGAAAATGTTGTGCTAATGGGAGATTTCAACTATAGACAGATTGGAGCAATTTGACAGGAAATTTAGAGTCAGGTGACTTTCTTGATACGATTAAGGATTGATTTTTAAAACAGTTTGTGACAGAGCCAACTAGAGGAAATAACCTGCATGACTTGGTTCTTGCCAGTAGGGAAACACTAATTAATAATCTTGAGGTTAATGATGAGCTTGGGGAAAGTGATCACAAATCTCTCAGTTTTAATATATCATGGAATTCCCCTAATAATGGCAGTCAAGTCTTTGTCACTGACTTCCACTTGGCTGATTTCATAGGACTGAAAAATTAATTGAGTGGGCTGAACTGGAATAACCTGACTATGGGTCAGGTAGGTGGTGATGGTTGCCGATATGACATTTTCCAGGGCATAGTTCTAGCTGCTCAGACAATTTATGTTCAAAATAGGAAAATCAGATCAAACAAAAATTATCCAAAATGGATGAACAACAGATTAAAACATCTCATTGGCCAAAAGAGAGGCATATATAGGCAAATCAAAAGAGGAGAGGGGCAATTAAGAAATCAATATATTCATTTAAAGAGAGAAATAAAGAAGGGAATAAGAAAAGCAAAAGGAGATTAAGAGGTTAAAGTTGCAAGAGAGTCGAAGACTAACCCAAAAGGATTCTTTCAGGTGTACAGAAGTAAGATCAGGGACAAGATAGGCCCACTCAAAAGTTCCTCGGGTCAGCTCACGGACAGTGATAAGGAAATGTGTAAAATTTTTAACACATACTTCCTCTCAGTTTTTACACAGGAAGATACTAGCGATATTCCAGAAATAATAAATTATGTAGAACATGACGATAATAATCTATGCACGATTAGGGTCACAAGTGACATGGTCCTTAGGCAAATAGATAAATTAAAACCTAACAAATCCCGAGGCCCTGGTGAACTGTATGCAAGGGTATTAAAGGAATGTAAAGAGGAGCATAGCAAACCTCTGGCTAATCTTTTCAACATATCACTACAAACTGGCATGATGCCAGATAAGTGGAAAATGGCAAATGTGATACCTATTTTCAAAGCAGGTGACAGGTCCTTAGCTTTGAACTATAGACCAATAAGAGTAACCTCCATAGTGGGAAAATTTATGGAATCAATAATTGCCGAGGAAGTTAGTAGCCACCTTGAAAAGCATGGTTTTACAAAAGGGCGTTCCTGCCTTACGAATTTATTAACTGTTTTAACTAAGGGATTTGAGGATGTAGATCATGGTAATGAATATGATATTGAGTATATGGACTTTAATAAGGCTTTTGACAGGGTCCCACATCAGAGACTATTGAGGAAAATTAAGGCACTTGGAAAAGCAGGAGAAATTGTTTCCTGAATAGAGGCATGGTTGACAAATAGGCACCAGAGAGTTTGTATAAATGGAGAGATCAGAGTGGGGAAGCGTCACGAACAGTGTTCCACAGGGGTCAGTGTTGGGCCCCTTGTTGTTCACAATCTACATAAACGACATAGATGAGGGCATAAAGAGCGACATCAGCAAGTTTGCCGATGACACCAAAATAGGCCGTCGAATTCATTTTGACGAGGACACTAGAGCATTCCAAGATGATTTGAATAGACTGATGCAGTGGTCGGAGAAGTGGCAGATGCAGTTTAATATAGACAAATGCAAAGTTCTAAATGTTGGACAGGACAATAACCATGCCACATATGAACTAAATAATGTAGATCTTAATATTACGGATTGCGAAAAAAGTTTTAGGAGTTCTGGTTAGCAGTAATCTGAAACCAAGACAACAGTGCATAAATGTTCACAGTAAAGGACCTGCCTAGTATGGGCCAGCAGGCCTCCTGCAGTGTTCCTCCTTTCTTATGTTCTTATGTTCTTATATTCTTAAAGCTAACAGAATCCTTGGCTTCATATCAAGAAGCATAAATACTATGAGTCCTCAGGTTGTTCTTCAACTCTATATATCCTTGGTTAGGACTCATTTAGATTATGCTGCTCAGTTTTGATCACCGTATTACAGAATGGATATAAATGCTCTGGAAAACGTACAAAGGTGGATGACTAAGTTGATCCCATGTATCAGAAATCTTCTCTATGAGGATAGACTGAGGGCCCGGAATCTGCACTCTCCAGAAAGGCGTAGAATTAGGGGGGATATGATTGAGGTGTATAAATGGAAGACAGGAATAAATAAAGGGGATGTAAATAGCGTGCTGAAAATATCTAGCCTAGACAGGACTCGCAGCAATGGTTTTAAGTTGGAAAAATTCAGATTCAGGAAGGATATAGGAAAGCACTGGTTTGGTAATAGAGTTGTGGATGAGTGGAACAAACTTCCGAGTGCAATTATAGAGGCTAAAACGTTGTGTGGTTTTAAAAATAGGTTAGATAAATACATGAGTGGGTGTGATTAGCTTGTGCTACTGTGTCATTTGCCGTGTTTCTTCCTTAAGTGAATGTGACCTGACCTGACTAGGTTGGGTGCATTGGCTTAAGCCGGTTAGAGACTTGGACCTGCCTCGCATGGATCAGTAGGCCTGCTGCAGTGTTCCTTCTTTCTTATGTTCTTATGCACAAACAAGTATGGTTCATGCAAAAACAAGTATGGTTCATGTACAAACAGGTATGGTTCATGTACAAACAAGTATGTTTCATATACAAACAAGTAAGAACTAACAATAAAGATGACAGAGGCTACACTAAGTGGTTACAGAGACAATCACACTAAAACACATCAATATTCAGTCGTGTTCATCCAATACAATATCCTGAAGGAGCTAAAATCGATCACGATAAAACACAGAGATCGGAAATACTTGTCCGGCCGTAAGTGGTCTCCTGGTTTTAACTCGGACTCCAAACTTAATCTCTCCGACCAGCGGAAAGAACTCTAGCTCCTGTTCCCGCTGATGATGCGTCCTCTGAGCATGTGCGTCGACTACACTGTAGCGGTATATTAGCTCAGACACCAAATTTCATCCTCACTGTCGATCCAGCTTTTCCAGACGACAAAGGCATCCTTCTCTATATGGTGGTAGGTATATCTATAATAGGTATCCGTCTCTATATGGTGGCAAGTTTATCTATAAAAGGTATCCCTCTCTATATGGTGGTATCCCTCTCAGTATTGAGGGTGTGTAAGAGGGAGTCAATATTGTGTGTGTAAGAGGGAGTCAGTATTGTGTGTGAGAGTCAGTATTGAGGTATCTCGAGGGGACATGAATCTCTAAAGGGGCATTAGTAATTTAGTAACTTTAAAGGGGCAGTATCAACTGAGTATATTTGAGTAAATAACTTATTGTGTATTTTTAGGTGGAATCAGTAAAACAAAAAAGTCTTCAGTGCGTACCAGTAGCTGGGTATGTCTACTGGGTATCAGTAGCTGGGTATGTCTACTGGGTATCAGTAGCTGGGTGTCTACTGGGTATCAGTAGCTGGGTGTGTCTACTGGGTGACAGTAGCTGGGTATGTCTACTGAGTATCAGTAGCTGGGTATGTCTACTGGGTATATTTAAGGAATATAATCATTAGCGTAAACACAGATATTTGTGGTATAAACCTTTGTAATAAATACCGACAAGTTGGTTTAGAAAGACACGTAAGCAAACACTATAACATATTTATTAGAAAACGTTTCGGTCCTGGGACCTTGATCACTAATCGCCGTCACCGACACTATAGAACGCAACACTGGAAACTACAAAATTTCAAAAACATTGGCATACATGATACTTAAGCAGCACCAACCCAACAACACAGGAGTCACATGATTTCATCGTCTACCCGTCCTCATCATAGGTAGAGGTTGTTTTGATAAGGACCTGCCTCGCATGGGCCAGTAGGCCTTCTACAGTGTTCCTCCATTCTTATGTTCTTATGACATTCCTCAGGTCACTGACTTTCTTGGGTTATCCTGGGTGGCTAACCCTCCGGGGTTAAAAATCCGAACGAAATCTTATCTTATCTTATCTTATCACGTGCGTCACATCTCACTCTCCGCCTATATATATAATGTCTTTCTACCTCTGTATGTTAGAAGTGATCAAGGTCCCAGGACCGAAACGTTTTCTAATAAATATGTTATAGTGTTTGCTTACGTGTCTTTCTAAACCAACAGATATTTGTACGTAACTTTGAAAGTTAAACACACATCACGTAATCAACTCATATATTTGTTGATATGATAATGTTTATATATAAAACTAACAAGTTGACATGTAAGACGCATATAGAAAAGCTTAGGTGTCTTTATTTCCAAACTTTTCGCCTACACAGTAGGCTTCTTCAGTCGAATACAGAGGAGACAGCAGAAGCAGTAGAAATGTAAACACTGTCTAATGAGTATATCACCATCGAAGACGTATCTCTGAGGTGGTCAGTCCCTCAGCCTGGACAACACTGGAGCAGAATTCTTCTTTAGGCTGAGGGACTGACTCCCCTCAAAACTACTTCTTTGCTTCTGCTGACTCCTCTGCATTCGACTGAAGAAGCCTACTCTCTAGGTGAAACATTTTGTAATTAATATACCTAACTATTGCACAGGAGTCTTACTTTTAATTATAATTGTTATATAACAAATAGATCAATTTACATTGTGTGATGCAGAGCTGCGAGTGTTGGAAGTACCAGACAGTGAGTAACATCCTCCCGTACTTAACACTCCAGGTATCTCCCTCAGTGAATAACATCCTCCCGTACTTAACACTCCAGGTATCTCCCTCAGTGAGTAACATCCTCCCGTACTTAACACTACAGGTATCTCCCTCAGTGAGTAACATCCTCCCGTACTTAACACTCCAGGTATCTCCCTCAGTGAATAACATCCTCCCGTACTTAACACTCCAGGTATTTCCCTCAGTGAATAACATCCTCCCGTACTTAACACTCCAGGTATCTCCCTCAGTGAATAACATCCTCCCGTACTTAACACTCCAGGTATCTCCCTCAGTGAATAACATCCTCCCGTACTTAACACTCCAGGTATCTCCCTCAGTGAATAACATCCTCCCGTACTTAACACTCCAGGTATCTCCCTCAGTGAATAACATTCTCCTCCCGTACTTAACACTCCAGGTATCTCCCTCAGTGAATAACATCCTCCCGTACTTAACACTCCAGGTATCTCCCTCAGTGAATAACATCCTCCCGTACTTAACACTCCAGGTATCTCCCTCAGTGAATAACATCCTCCCGTACTTATCACTACAGGTATCTCCCTCAGTGAATAACATCCTCCCGTACTTAACACTACAGGTACCTCCCTCAGTGAATAACATCCTGCCATACTTAACACTCCAGGTATCTCCCTCAGTGAATAACATCCTGCCATACTTAACACTCCAGGCATCTCCCTCAGTGAATAACATCCTCCCGTACTTAACACTCCAGGTATCTCCCTCAGTGAATAACATCCTCCCGTACTTAACACTCCAGGTATCTCCCTCAGTGAATAACATCCTCCCGTAATTAACACTCCAGGTATCTCCCTCAGTGAATAACATCCTCCCGTACTTAACACTCCAGGAATCTCCCTCAGTGAATAACATCCTCCCGTACTTAACACTCCAGGTATCTCCCTCAGTGAATAACATCCTCCCGTACTTAACACTCCAGGTATCTCCCTCAGTGAATAACATCCTCCCGTACTTAACACTCCAGGTATCTCCCTCAGTGAATAACATCCTCCCGTACTTAACACTACAGGTATCTCCCTCAGTGAATAACATCCTCCCGTACTTATCACTACAGGTATCTCCCTCAGTGAATAACATCCTCCCGTACTTAACACTACAGGTACCTCCCTCAGTGAATAACATCCTGCCATACTTAACACTCCAGGTATTTCCCTCAGTGAATAACATCCTGCCATACTTAACACTCCAGGCATCTCCCTCAGTGAATAACATCCTCCCGTACTTAACACTCCAGGTATCTCCCTCAGTGAATAACATCCTCCCGTACAGGTATCTCCCTCAGTGAATAACATCCTCCCGTACTTAACACTCCAGGTATCTCCCTCAGTGAGTAACATCCTCCCGTACTTAACACTCTAGGTATTTCCCTCAGTGAGTAACATCCTCCCGTACTTAACACTCCAGGTATCTCACTCAGTGAATAACATCCTGCCATACTTAACACTCCAGGTATCTCCCTCAGTGAATAACATCCTGCCATACTTAACACTCCAGGTATCTCCCTCAGTGAATAACATCCTGCCATACTTAACACTCCAGGTATCTCCCTCAGTGAATAACATCCTCCCGTACTTAACACTCCAGGTATCTCCCTCAGTGAATAACATCCTCCCGTACAGGTATCTCCCTCAGTGAATAACATCCTCCCGTACTTAACACTCCAGGTCTCTCACTCAGTGAGTAACATCCTCCCTTACTTAACACTACAGGTATCTCCCTCAGGGAATAACATCCTGCCATACTTAACACTCCAGGTATCTCTCTCAGTGAATAACATCCTGCCATACTTAACACTCCAGGTACCTCCCTCAGTGAATAACATCCTCCTGTACTTAACACTACAGGTATCTCCCTCAGTGAATAACATCCTCCCGTACTTAACACTCCAGGTACCTCCTTCAGTGAATAACATCCTCCCGTACTTAACACTCCAGGTATCTCACTCAGTGAATAACATCCTCCCGTACTTAACACTCCAGGTACCTTCCTCTGTGAATAACATCCTCCCGTACTTAACACTCCAGGTATCTCCCTCAGTGAATAACATCCTCCCGTACTTAACACTACAGGTATCTATCTCAGTGAATAACATCCTCCCGTACTTAACACTCCAGGTATCTCCCTCTGTGAATAACATCCTCCCGTACTTAACACTACAGGTATCTCCATCAGTGAATAACATCCTCCCGTACTTAACACTACAGGTATCTCCCTCAGTGAATAACATCCTCCCGTACTTAACACTACAGGTACCTCCCTGAGTGAATAACATCATGCCATACTTAACACTCCAGGTATCTCACTCAGTGAATAACATCATGCCATACTTAACACTCCAGGTATCTCACTCAGTGAATAACATCCTGCCATACTTAACACTCCAGGTATCTCCCTCTGTGAATAACATCCTGCCATACTTAACACTCCAGGTACCTCCCTGAGTGAATAACATCATGCCATACTTAACACTCCAGGTATCTCTCTCAGTGAATAACATCCTGCCATACTTAACACTCCAGGTATCTCCCTTAGTGAATAACATCCTGCCATACTTAACACTCCAGGTATCTCCCTCTGTGAATAACATCCTGCCATACTTAACACTCCAGGTATCTCCCTCAGTGAATAACATCCTGCCATACTTAACACTCCAGGTATCTCCCTCTGTGAATAACATCCTGCCATACTTAACACTCCAGGTATCTCACTCAGTGAATAACATCATGCCATACTTAACACTCCAGGTATCTCACTCAGTGAATAACATCCTGCCATACTTAACACTCCAGGTATCTCCCTCTGTGAATAACATCCTGCCATACTTAACACTCCAGGTACCTCCCTGAGTGAATAACATCATGCCATACTTAACACTCCAGGTATCTCTCTCAGTGAATAACATCCTGCCATACTTAACACTCCAGGTATCTCCCTCAGTGAATAACATCCTGCCATACTTAACACTCCAGGTATCTCCCTCTGTGAATAACATCCTGCCATACTTAACACTCCAGGTATCTCCCTCAGTGAATAACATCCTGCCATACTTAACACTCCAGGTATCTCCCTCAGTGAATAACATCCTGCCATACTTAACACTCCAGGTATCTCTCGCAGTGAATAACATCCTGCCATACTTAACACTCCAGGTATCTCCCTCAGTGAATAACATCCTGCCATACTTAACACTCCAGGTATCTCTCTCAGTGAATAACATCCTGCCATACTTAACACTCCAGGTATCTCCCTCAGTGAATAACATCCTGCCATACTTAACACTCCAGGTATCTCCTTGAGTGAATAACATCTTGCCATACTTAACACTCCAGGTATCTCCCTCAGTGAATAACATCCTGCCATACTTAACACTCCAGGTATCTCCCTCAGTGAATAACATCCTGCCATACTTAACACTCCAGGTATCTCTCTCAGTGAATAACATCCTGCCATACTTAACACTCCAGATATCTCCCTCAGTGAATAACATCCTGCCATACTTAACACTCCAGGTATCTCCCTGAGTGAATAACATCCTACCATACTTAACACTCCAGGTATCTCCCTCAGTTAATAACATCCTGCCATACTTAACACTCCAGGTATCTCCCTCAGTGAATAACATCCTACCATACTTAACACTCCAGGTATCTCCCTGAGTGAATAACATCCTACCATACTTAACACTCCAGGTATCTCTCTCAGTGAATAACATCCTGCCATACTTAACACTCCAGGTATCTCCCTGAGTGAATAACATCCTACCATACTTAACACTCCAGGTATCTCCCTGAGTGAATAACATCCTACCATACTTAACACTCCAGGTATCTCCCTGAGTGAATAACATCCTGCCATACTTAACACTCCAGGTATCTCCCTCAGTTAATAACATCCTGCCATACTTAACACTCCAGGTATCTCCCTCAGTGAATAACATCCTGCCATACTTAACACTCCAGGTATCTCCCTCTGTGAATAACATCCTGCCATACTTAACACTCCAGGTATCTCCCTCTGTGAATAACATCCTACCATACTTTACACTCCAGGTATCTCCCTGAGTGAATAACATCCTGCCATACTTAACACTCCAGGTATCTCCCTCAGTTAATAACATCCTGCCATACTTAACACTCCAGGTATCTCCCTCAGTGAATAACATCCTGCCATACTTAACACTATAGGTATCTCCCTCTGTGAATAACATCCTGCCATACTTAACACTCCAGGTATCTCCCTCAGTGAATAACATCCTACCATACTTAACACTCCAGGTATCTCCCTGAGTGAATAACATCCTGCCATACTTAACACTCCAGGTATCTCCCTCAGTTAATAACATCCTGCCATACTTAACACTCCAGGTATCTCCCTCAGTGAATAACATCCTGCCATACTTAACACTCCAGGTATCGCCATCAACCTTCTCCAAGTGATGTCGTTTCCTTCACTTCTTTTCACAGGTAATATTTATCTGAGCTTGATGAATGAAACACTTGTGTAACACATGGGAATCTTTATTGTGGAAACGTTTCGCCAGTTCAGTGGTTTCTTCAGTCCAATAGAGAAATGAACGGTAGAATATGAGAAGTTTGAGGTAATCAGTCCCTCAGCCTAGGATCCATGTGTTGAGTCCATCAGTCTTGATCAAATTGCGAACACTAGACTGATGGACTGAACACATAGACTACAGGCTGAGGGACTGATTACCCCAAACACCTCCTCATCTTCCACCATTCTTCTCTGTATTTGACTGAAGAAGTTAATAAAGATTCCCAAAAGTTGCCCGAGTGTCTGAATCTTATTTTGAGCTTTTCTTATTTTTGTTCTTATTGATGCTGAGGTTTTATTCAGAAAATAAGAGATAGTGATGACCAGACTTCCGTAGTGATGACCAAATTCCACAGTGATGACCAGACTTCCATAGTGATAACCAGACTTCCGTAGTGATAACCAGACTTCCATAGTGTTGACCAGACTTCCATAGTGTTGACCAGACTTCCGTAGTGATAACCAGACTTCCGTAGTGATGACCAAACTTCCACAGTGATGACCAGACTTCCATAGTGATAACCAGACTTCCATAGTGATAACCAGACTTCCGTAGTGATAACCAGACTTCCATAGTGTTGACCAGACTTCCATAGTGTTGACCAGACTTCCGTAGTGATAACCAGACTTCCGTAGTGATGACCAGACTTCCGTAGTGATAACCAGACTTCCATAGTGTTGACCAGACTTCCATAGTGTTGACCAGACTTCCGTAGTGATAACCAGACTTCCGTAGTGATGACCAGACTTCCATAGTGTTGACCAGACTTCCATAGTGTTGACCAGACTTCCATAGTGATGACCAGACTTCCGTAGTGATAACCAGACTTCCATAGTGTTGACCAGACTTCCATAGTGTTGACCAGACTTCCATAGTGTTGACCAGACTTCCATAGTGTTGACCAGACTTCCATAGTGTTGACCAGACTTCCATAGTGATGACCAGACTCTCATAGTGATGACCAGACTCTCATAGTGATGACCAGACTCTCATAGTGATGACCAGACTTCCGTAGTGATGACCAGACTTCCATAGTGATGACCAGACTTCCGTAGTGATGACCAGACTTCCATAGTGTTGACCAGACTTCCGTAGTGATAACCAGACTTCCGTAGTGATGACCAGACTTCCATAGTGTTGACCAGACTTCCATAGTGTTGACCAGACTTCCATAGTGATGACCAGACTTCCGTAGTGATAACCAGACTTCCATAGTGTTGACCAGACTTCCATAGTGTTGACCAGACTTCCATAGTGTTGACCAGACTTCCATAGTGTTGACCAGACTTCCATAGTGTTGACCAGACTTCCATAGTGATGACCAGACTCTCATAGTGATGACCAGACTCTCATAGTGATGACCAGACTCTCATAGTGATGACCAGACTTCCGTAGTGATAACCAGACTTCCATAGTGATGACCAGACTTCCGTAGTGTTGACCAGACTTCCATAGTGATGACCAGACTTCCGTAGTGATAACCAGACTTCCGTAGTGATAACCAGACTTCCGTAGTGATAACCAGACTTCCATAGTGTTGACCAGACTTCCATAGTGATGACCAAACTTCCATAGTGATGACCAGACTTCCATAGTGATGACCAGACTCCAATAGTGATGACCAGACTTCCATAGTGTTGACCAGACTTCCATAGTGTTGACCAGACTTCCATAGTGTTGACCAGACTTCCATAGTGTTGACCAGACTTCCATGGTGTTGACCAGACTTCCTTAGTGATGACCAGACTCCCATAGTGATGACAAAACTTCCATAGTGTTGACCAGACTTCCATAGTGTTGACCAGACTTCCATAGTGTTGACCAGACTTCCATAGTGTTGACCAGACTTCCATAGTGTTGACCAGACTTCCATAGTGATGACCAGACTTCCATAGTGATGACAAAACTTCCATACTGTTGACCAGACTTCCATAGTGTTGACCAGACTTCCATAGTGTTGACCAGACTTCCATAGTGTTGACCAGACTTCCATAGTGTTGACCAGACTTCCATAGTGTTGACCAGACTTCCATAGTGATGACCAGACTTCCATAGTGTTGACCAGACTTCCATAGTGATGACCAGACTTCCATAGTGTTGACCAGACTTCCATAGTGATGACCAGACTTCCATAGTGTTGACCAGACTTCCATAGTGTTGACCAGACTTCCATAGTGATGACCAGACTTCCATAGTGTTGACCAGACTTCCATAGTGATGACCAGACTTCCATAGTGTTGACCAGACTTCCATAGTGTTGACCAGACTTCCAAAGTGTTGACCAGACTTCCATAGTGTTGACCAGACTTCCATAGTGTTGACCAGACTTCCTTAGTGATGACCAGACTTCCATAGTGTTGACCAGACTTCCATAGTGATGACAAAACTTCCATAGTGTTGACCAGACTTCCATAGTGTTGACCAGACTTCCTTAGTGATGACCAGACTTCCATAGTGTTGACCAGACTTCCATAGTGTTGACCAGACTTCCTTAGTGATGACCAGACTTCCATAGTGATGACCAGACTCCCATAGTGATGACCAGACTTCCATAGTGATGACCAGACTCCCATAGTGATGACAAGACTCCCATAGTGATGACCAGACTCCCATAGTGATGACCAGACTCCCATAGTGATGACAAGACTCCCATAGTGATGACCAGACTCCCATAGTGATGACCAGACTTCCATAGTGATGACCAGACTCCCATAGTTATGACCAAACTTCCATAGTGTTGACCAGACTTCCATAGTATTGACCAGACTTCCATAGTGTTGACCAGACTTCCTTAGTGATGAACAGACTTCCATAGTGATGACCAGACTCCCATAGTGATGACCAGACTTCCATAGTGATGACCAGACTTCCATAGTGATGACCAAACTTCCATAGTGATGACCAGACTCCCATAGTGATGACCAGACTTCCATAGTGATGACCAGACTTCCATAGTGATGACCAGACTTCCATAGTGATGATCAGACTCCCATAGTGATGATCTGACTCCCATAGTGATGACCAGATTCCCATAGTGATGACCAGACTCCCATAGTGATAACCAGACTTCCATAGTGATGACCAGACTTCCATAGTGATGACCAGACTTCCATAGTGATGACCAGACTTCCATAGTGATGACCAAACTTCCATAGTGATGACCAGACTCCCATAGTGATGACCAGACTCCCATAGTGATGATCTGACTCCCATAGTGATGACCAGATTCCCATAGTGATGACCAGACTCCCATAGTGATGATCTGACTCCCATAGTGATGACCAGACTCCCACAGTGATGATTTGACTCCCATAGTGATGACCAGACTCCCATAGTGATGACCAGACTCCCATAGTGATGACCAGACTCCAATAGTGATGACCAGACTCCCATAGTGATGAACAGACTCCCACAGTGATGACCAGACTCCCATAGTGATGACAAAACTCCCATAGTAATGATCAGATTCCCATAGTGATGACCAAACTCCCATAGTGATGACCAAACTCCCATAGTGATGATCAGACTCCCATAGTGATGATCTGACTCCCATAGTGATGATCTGACTCCCATAGTGATAATCAGACTCCCATAGCGATGATCTGACTCCCATAGTGATGACCAGACTCCTATAGTGATGACCAGACTCCCATAGTGATGATCTGACTCCCATAGTGATGAGTAGACTCCCATAGTGATGACCAAACTCCCATAGTGATGATCAGACTCCCATAGTGATGACCAGACTCCCATAGTGATGACCAAACTCCCATAGTGATGATCAGACTCCCATAGTGATGATCTGACTCCCATAGTGATGATCTGACTCCTATAGTGATAATCAGACTCCCATAGCGATGATCTGACTCCCATAGTGATGACCAGACTCCCGTAGTGATGACCAGACTTCCATAGTGATGTCCACAGACTCTCATAGTGATGACCACAGACTCCCACAGTGATGACCACAGACATCCACAGTGATGACCACAGACACCCACAGTGATGACCACAGACATCCACAGTGATAACCACAGATACCCACAGTGATTACCACAGACACCCACAGCGATGACCGCAGACACCCACAGTGATGACCACAGACTCCCACAGTGATGACCACAGACACCCACAGTGATGACCACAGACACCCACAGTGATGACCACAGACTCCCACAGTGATGACCACAGACTCTCACAGTGATGACCACAGACTCCCACAGTGATGACCAGAGACTCTCACAGTGATGACCACAGACTTCCACAGTGATGACCACTGACTCCCACAGTGATGCCCACAGACTCCCACAGTGATGATTATGGGAGTCTGACTATGGCAGCTGCTAAAAGACGAATATAATTGTTATCTTGTATGTCTATGGTACAGAGGAAAAATAGTTAAAATAATTATGTTAGTGCCTATTAAGAGTTAATATTATTTTTTGTGGGAGTTATTTTTGTGGGTTCTAATGATCAGCAGGTTTAGTTATAGGCCTGACTAGTCAGTGATTGAATTACAGGCCTGACTACTCTGTGATTGAATTATTACCCTGACTAGTCAGTGATTAAATTATTACCCTGACTAGTCAGTGATTGAATTATTACCCTGACTAGTCAGTGATTAAATTATTACCCTGAGTAGTTAGTGATTGAATTATTACCCCGACTAGTCAGTGATTGAATTATAGGCCTGACTACTCTGTGATTGAATTATTACCCTGACTAGTCAGTGATTAAATTATTACCCTGACTAGTCAGTGATTGAATTATTACCCTGACTAGTCAGTGATTGAATTATTATCCTGACTTGTCAGTGATTGAATTATAGGTCTGACTACTCTGTGATTGAATTATTACCCTGACTATTCAGTGATTGAATTATTATCCTGACTAGTCAGTGATTGAATTATAGGCCTGACTACTCTGTGATTGAATTATTACCATGACTAGCCAGTGATTGAATTATTACCCTGACTACTCAGTGATTGAATTATAGGCCTGACTACTTAGTGACTGAATTTAGGCCTGACTACTTAGTGATTGAATTATAAGCCTGACTACTTAGTGATTGAATTATAGGCCTGACTATTCAGTTATTGAATTACAGGCCTGACTACTTAGTGATTGAATTTTAGGCCTGACTACTTAGCAATTGAATTATAGGCCTGACTACTTAGTGATTGAATTATAGGCCTGACTACATAGTGATTGAATTATATGCCTGACTACTCACTGATTGAATTTTGGACCTGACTAGTCAGTGATTGAATTGTAGGCCTGACTAGTAAGTGATTGAATTATTGGCCTGACTACTCCGTGACTGAATTATAGGCCTGACTACTCAGTGATTGAATCATAGGCCTGACTAATCAGTGATTGAATTATTACCCTGACTAGTCAATGATTGAATTATTACCCAGATTAGTCAGTGATTGAATTATAGGCCTTTCTAATCAGTGATTGAATTATTGGCCTGACTAGTCAGTGATTGAATTATTATCCTGACTAGTCAGAGATTGAATTATTACCCTGACTAGTCAGTGATTAAATTTTGGACCTGACTAGTCAGTGATTGAATTATAGGCCTGACTACTCAGTGATTGAATTGTTGACCTGACTAGTCAGTGATTGAATTATAGGCCTGACTAGTCAGTGACTGAATTATAGGCCTGACTATTAAGGGATTGAATTGAAGACCTGACTAGTCTTTGATTGAATTATAGGCCTGACTAATCAGTGATTGAATTGTAGACCTGACTAGTCAGTGATTGAATTATTACCCAGATTAGTCAGTGATTGAATTATAGGCCTTTCTAGTCAGTGATCAAAGTATTGGCCTGACTTGTCAGTGATTGAATTATTACCCTGACTAGTCAATGATTGAATTATTACCCAGATTAGTCAGTGATTGAATTATAGGCCATTCTAATCAGTGATTGAATTATTGGCCTGACTAGTCAGTGATTGAATTATTATCCTTACTAGTCAGTGATTGAATTATTATCCTTACTAGTCAGTGATTAAATTGTGGACCTGACTAGTCAGTGATTGAATTATAGGCCTGACTAGTCAGTGACTGAATTATAGGCCTGACTATTCAGTGATTGAATTGAAGACCTGACTAGTCTTTGATTGAATTATTTCCCAGATTAGTCAGTGATTGAATTATAGGCCTTTCTAGTCAGTGATCGAATTATCTGCCTGACTTGTCAGATTGAATTATTACCCTGACTAGTCAGCATTTGAATTATTACCCTGATTAGTCAGTGATTGAATTATTACCCTGACTAGTCAATGATTAAATTGTGGACCTGACTAGTCAGTGATTGAATTACAGGCCTGACTACTCAGTGATTAAATTGTGGACCTGACTAGTCAGTGATTGAGTTATAGGCCTGACTAATCAGTGATTGAATTGTAGACCTGACTAGTCAGTGATTGAATTATTTGCCAGATTAGTCAGTGATTGAATTATAGGCCTTTCTAGTCAGTGATCGAATTATTGGCCTGACTAGTCAGTGATTGAATTATTACCCTGACTAGTCAGCATTTGAATTATTACCCTGATTAGTCAGTGATTGAATTATTACCCTGACTAGTCAGTGATTAAATTGTGGACCTGACTAGTCATTGATTGAATTACAGACCTGACTACTCAGTGATTAAATTGTGGACCTGACTAGTCAGTTATTGAATTATAACCCTGACTAGTCAGTGATTGAATTATAGGCCTGACTACTCAGTGATTGAATTGAAGACCTGACTAGTCTTTGATTGAATTATAGGCCCGACTAATCAGTGATTGAATTGAAGGCCTGACTAGTCTTTGATTGAATTATAGGCCTGACTACTCAGTGATTGAATTGTGGACCTGACCAGTCAGTGATTGAATTATAGGCCTGACTAGTCGGTGATTGAATTAGAATCCTGACTACTCAGTGACTGAATTGAAGACCTGACTAGTCATTGATTGAATTATAGGCCTGACTAATCAGTGATTGAATTGTAGACCTGACTAGTCAGTGATTGAATTATAGGCCTGGCTACTCAGTGATTGAATTGTAGACCCGACTAGTCAGTGATTGAATTATAGGCCTGACTAGTCAGTGATTGAATTGTAGACCTGACTAGTCAGTGATTGAATTATAGGCCTGACTACTCAGTGATTGAATTGTAGACCTGACTAGTCAGTGATTGAATTATAGGCATGACTAGTCAGTGATTGAATTATAGGCCTGACTAGTCAGTGATTGAATTATAGGCCTGACTAGTCAGTGATTGAATTGTAGACCTGACTAGTCAGTGATTGAATTACAGTTAATAGTCAGAAGACCGAGCCTCGTCGAATATCTGAACCTGTGTTTAGTGCTTAATGTAATTCAATATAACTATGAATGAGAGAAAGTAATGCAACATAATTATGAGACACCTAATGTAATGCAATATAACTATAATGAATGGAACACCTTGTGTAACAATTATAATGTTTATTGTGGAAGCATTTCTCCAGCCAGTGGCTTCTTTAGTCCTATGTAGAGATGAACGGTGGAAGACGAGAATTAGTTTGAGGTAATCAGTCCCTCAGCCTGGAGCTGATATGTTCATTCCATCAAAACTGATCAAGACTGATGGACTGAACACAACTCCCGGCTGAGGGACTGATTACCTCGAACCTTTCCTCACCCTCCACCGTTGTTGTTTGTATTAGACTGAAGAAGCCACTGGCCAGAGAAACGTTTCCACAACAAAGATTTACAAACGTTGTAAAAGTGTCTCAGTCTTCATGTGATCAGTTTCTGCACTATCTTCCTGGTACTTGTGTAGGTGTGATGGTGGTGGTGGCTGGTGTAGTGTGTAGTCAGGAGGACACCGTAGCAATAGTGACCATCCCAGAGGTCGCAGGTTACCTCACCAACCCCTGCCATCTGTTGTACCAGCGACACAACAACCAGGATGACAACCCTGACCCACTGGCGACCTTTGACCCACTGGTGACCTACGAACAGCTGCAGCAAGTTGCCCTCACTAACATCCACTTTGCTAACGTCTCGCTACTAGCCATTCAAGATATTTTGGTGAGTTACTGTCCTAATCTTCACTTTGGTAAAATCCTCCTTCTATTTCCCATTTCCTTACTAGTTCTCTTTTTTTTTCACCTTTTCTGCGATACATAGACGGGAAGGTTTGTGTTTGAGGACCAAAATAACGTTATAAGTCTTGCATGCGCCGGCTATTAGTGCATTGTTCCAGTCACCTTATTGTGTTATTCTCCCATACAAAGACAACTGAGAAGGATCAGATAAAATGTGCGAAGAAGGTAGGAGAGGAACTTACGAGAAATAGCCAATGAAAGAGAGTGCACCACTGAGCGATGTACACACTACATACAACAGAAGTGTAGAAATCATTGATTAAGCTAGATACATCAAAGGCAACGAGACCAGATAACATCTATTCGTCGATTCTGAGAGATGTAGCGGGAGAACTGTGGACTCGACCAGAGGTGTGGTACACAGTGAATATTTAACACGGGGCACGAACACGTAGCATAAAAGTACACATCAAAGTCACTGATATGTATTATAGCTCAAGGTGTGGAGAAGATTATCAGGAGAAGAATAGAAAATAATGTGTCCTGTAGCTCGGTTGGCAACTCTCCTCACGCACACTGAGTGTTCGTGGTTCAATCCCCTGCATTGCTGGGGATTGAACCGTGACACCTGCTGTCCCTGTTCACCTAGCAGTAAGTAGGTACCCGGGTGTTAGTAGACTGATGTGGGGTGGCATCCCAAAGGAAAAGATTATAAGGACCCAAATGGAAATAAGTCCTCGATGACGCACTGACTTTCTTGAGTTATCCTGGGTGGCTAACCCTCCTGGTTAAAATTTCCAACAAATCTTATCTTAATCACAAGCAAAAAAAAAAAAAAAAAAAAAACGGTTTTTGAGACAGCACATTTCGTCTCACGATATCGTAATAACATGATTATAAAGAAGCCAGGGAACGGGTGTTGTATGAACCCATGACATGTTAGTTTTAAATTTACAGGTCAGTGTGTTAACTACTGGGCCACCTGTCTCTAATATGATTCATACAACTAGCTGTGTTTCTATACACATAGGGAAGCTAGCGTGGGCCACCACTGTGGCCACAGATGATGGTTTTTACAGACGTATCTCACCCCACACGGCTGTGTGGTACTCAAGCTCAGCCTAGATGAGAAATCTTATTAGAACCAGCTGGCAGAGTGGTTAACACACTGGCATAGGAGTTTCAGGACTCACTCGTCATGCGTTCAAATCCCACTCGTTCCCTGGTCTGACTGGTGAATCTTGTATCACGAATATGGTCTGACTGGTGAATCTTGTCTCACGAATCTGGTCTGACTGGTGAATCTTGTCTCACGAATCTGGTCTGACTGGTAAATCTTGTCTCACGAATCTGGTCTGACTGGTAAATCTTGTCTCACGAATCTGGTCTGACTGGTAAATCTTGTCTCACGAATCTGGTCTGACTGGTAAATCTTGTCTCACGAATCTGCTAGAGTTCAATGGAAGGGTAATAAAAGTTAAACAGAAGTGAGAAGGCTGGGTGGATGGCACAGTGTTGCTGTAACAAAGCTTTAGATACAGAACCTCACAAGAGACTGGCAAATGTTAGAGAAAGTCAAGAATAACAGGAAAATTACTACAGAGGATCAGGAATAATTATCGGGAAGAAAACAACGCGTTATTGTCAGTGAGAAGTTGTCAGACTGGACTAATGTGATGAATGGGGTTCCGCAAGAATCAGTACATGGAACAACGTTGTTTCTTGTGTACGTAAACAACATGACGGATGGAATCAAGTCAGAGGTGTTATGTTTGTAGATGGTATGAAACTAATGAGAAGAAAACAGTCAGGAGCAGACCAGGAAAGACTACATCTGGACCTGGGTATTTTCTTTGATTGACAAGCTTCTGTTTAGTATACAACCTCAGCAAAGCAAATTTATGAAAATAGTGGATTGAGAAAGACGAGTAAAAAGAGAATACCAGAACACAAGAAGAGTGTACAGAAAAGTACAGCTCAAAATACACACAACTGAAAAAGAGGAGTAGAAATTACTGATCAAACTAGATATCTTAAAGGCAATAACACCAGATAACATCTCTCCGTGAATTCTGAGATAGAAAATGGAAGTGAGGCACTTGCAAATACAACATTGGAAAATAAAAAGAACGCAAGAAAGGAAGAGCACCGCGGCAAGCCTACTGGCCCAAAGCTTCTAACAAAAATATTTGCCCAGGAACCTCAACGAGGAGGCATTTACAACACTATTCACGTTAAAAGTCAGCCCCATCTTCGATAATGCAACGCCAGTGTGGAACCTGCCTTTGATAATGTATACATAGAAGCTGGAAAGAGGTCAGAGGCTTAACAGCGATACTAGTCTCATGTCTGAGGGATATGAGGAGTGATGACAGGCTGGAGGAGTTCAACCTAACCCCACTAGAGGACAGAAATATCAGAGATGACACGATTATAACACAAAATTGTGAGAGGAATTGATAAGACGGACAGGAAGAGTCTGATCGTGAGACGGGTCTTACGTACGAGAAGACAGCTGGTGTGATCGTGAGACGGGTCTTACGTACGAGAAGACAGCTGGTGTGATCGTGAGACGGGTCTTACGTACGAGAAGACAGCTGGTGTGATCGTGAGGCGGGTCTTACGTACGTGAAGACAGCTGGTGTGATCGTGAGACGGGTCTTACGTACGTGAAGACAGCTGGTGTGATCGTGAGACGGGTCTTACGTACGTGAAGACACAGCTGGTAGTTAAAAAAAAATAGATGAGTCACGGGATGTTAGGAAATACTTCTTTAGCCATCAAGGGTTAAGGAAGATGAACAACTTAGACAGTGAAGGGGAAATGCAGGATTATGAATGCCTTTAAAAAGAGGCATGATAATGTCCTTTCAGCCTGGAGAAAGTGAACCCGATAGTGACAAGAACTGCGAGGCCAGGATCAACTTTTACATCATCCTCTGTGGTTACAAGGTTTTAACAAAGTTCTTGAGATAGCTTGCTGCTGTGGTTCAACCACAGAAAACAGAAACACAAACGGGTAAAGAATCTGATTCACGAAATCGTAATGACACGATTGCAAACAAACCATACCACGGGCGGGGATAGAACCCGCGATCAGAGTCTCAAAACTCCAGACCCTTGCTTCGTCAGCACAAAGTCATGCAAGCACCTCAACTCTTCTGTTTTGTGTGTTCTCATCACCTTGCTACCTAATATCTCATCGATCAAGAATGTTTTGATCGTAAAATTCTGTAAATTTCCGAAGCACTGATGTTAACTAGCCAACCATTGTGAGTTTCACGCTGAGATGTAGCCGTCTGTAAACTCTGTAATGATATATCTCTCTCTCCCTCTCACTCTATCACTCTCTCTCTCTCACAGGATAATGAGTGCAACACACCTTTCACTCTCAACACTCTGCCACCAGTTCCCTTCATCACTGGTGTACAGGTGAGTGACGGAAATAATGTATGTTACAAGACTTATTTCTTGATGTTGTCTGCTGGTCTCACTGTCTGCTGGTCTGCTGGTCTCTCTGTCTGCTGGTCTCTCTGTCTGCTGGTCTGCTGGTCTCACCATTATTACAATTATATTTATATATTTTTTATTATGAACGTATTTATTTTATATGCATACGAAGGCCTAAGCCATTATGAGTCACTGACAAAATGGGTCAGGCAAGGTGGCCCTGTGGCCTGGCTGCCAAAGCTCCCGCTTCACACACGGAGGGCCTGGGTTCGATTCCCGGCGGGGTAGAAACATTTCGACGCGTTTCTTTACACCTGTCGTCCTGTTCATCTAGCAGCAAGTAGGTACCTGGGTGTTAGTCGACTGGTGTGGGTGGCATCCTGGGGGACAAGACTGAGGACCACAATGGAAATAAGACAGACAGTCCTCGATGACGCATTGACATTTTTTAGGTTATCCTGGGTGGCTAACCCTTCGGGATTAAAAATCCGAACGAAATCTTATCTTATCCTCCGTGCTCTAATCCCAATAAACAATAATCTTCCGAGAAAAGGGTAATTCAGATCCCCGGGAGACTTGTTAGCTGGAAGCTGCTCCATGTTGACGTCATTTATACGTTACTTACCTTAGAATATCAAAAATGGAGCACTTTTAAAGGCCCATCTGACTGTTTTAATCAATGGTTTATGCCATTTTTCTGGAGCCATTTCTAGAAGTACAATACTGTGTATGGAGACAATATAGGTGTCCAGAGCTTTACAATCAACGTAGGTCAAATAATCTCTTAAACTGATTCATGAAATTTTAATAACAAACAAACCAGGGATCAAGCCCTGATCCACCACGAGGCCTGGTCATGGACCGGGCCGCGGGGGCCTTGACCCCCTCAACTCTCTCCAGGTATACTCCAGGAAACCCATGGAAAATAAGTCCAAAAAATCACAAGCCGACCCGTTCCCTGATTTATTTAACTTCTGTGTGCACCACCTGTGTGTACCACCTGTGTGTACCACCTGTGTGTGCCATCTGTGTGCACCACCTGTGTGTACCACCTGTGTGTACCACCTGTGTGTGCCATCAGTGTGCACCACCTGTGTGCACCACCTGCGTGTACCACCTGTGAGTACCACCTGTGTGTACCACCTGTGTGTACCACCTGTGTGTACCACGCAGTGGTACACGCAGGTGGTTCACTGTGGTTCACAGGTGGTTCATAGGTGGTGATGTGTATCATCAATATGATGATGTGTATCATCAATGTGATGATGTGTATCATCAATGTGATGCTGTGTATCATCAATGTGATGCTGTGTATCATCAATGTGATGATGTGTATCATCAATGTGATGATGTGTATCATCAATGTGATGATGTGTATCATCAATGTGATGATGTGTATCATCAATGTGATGATGTGTATCATCAATGTGATGATGTGTATCATCAATGTGATGATGTGTATCATCAATGTGATGATGTGTATCATCAATGTGATCATGTATACCATCAATGTGATGCTGTGTATCATCAATGTGATGATGTGTATCATCAATGTGATGATGTGTATCATCAATGTGATGATGTGTATCATCAATGTGATGATGTGTATCATCAATGTGATGATGTGTATCATCAATATGATGCTGTGTATCATCAATGTGATGATGTGTATCATCAATGTGATGATGTATATCATCAATGTGATGATGTGTATCATCAATGTGATGATGTGTATCATCAATGTGATCATGTATACCATCAATGTGATGCTGTGTATCATCAATGTGATGATGTATATCATCAGTGTGATGCTGTGTATCATCAATGTGATGATGTGTATCATCAATGTGATGCTCTGTATCATCAATATGATGCTGTGCATCATCAATGTGATGCTGTGTATCATCAATGTGATGCTGTGTATCATCAATGTGATGATGTGTATCATCAATGTGATGCGGTGTATCATCAATATGATGCTGTGCATCATCAATGTGATGCTGTGCATCATCAATGTGATGCTGTGTATCATCAATGTGATGATGTGTATCATCAATATGATGCTGTGCATCATCAATGTGATGCTGTGTATCATCAATGTGATGCTGTGTATCATCAATGTGATGATGTGTATCATCAATGTGATGATGTGTATCATCAATGTGATGATGTGTATCATCAATGTGATGATGTGTATCATCAATGTGATGCTGTGTATCATCAATGTGATGATGTGTATCATCAATGTGATGCTGTGTATCATCAATATGATGCTGTGCATCATCAATGTGATGCTGTGTATCATCAATATGATGCTGTGCATCATCAATGTGATGCTGTGTATCATCAATGTGATGATGTGTATCATCAATGTGATGATGTGTATCATCAATGTTATGCTGTGTATCATCAATATGATGATGTGTATCATCAATGTTATGCTGTGTATCATCAATGTGATGCTGAGTATCATCAACGTAGGTAAGTAAGACACAGGCGTAACAGTTGGGAATCCTACGTTCTTGCCTCTACTGGTGCACCGCGACTCTCGTGGTGTCTTCCTGACTTCTCACCTTCACCTTGTGGTGTCTTCCTGACTTCTCACCTTCACCTTGTGGTGTCTTCCTGACTTCTCACCTTCACCTTGTGGTGTCTTCCTGACTTCTCACCTTCACCTTGTGGTGTCTTCCTGACTTCTCACCTTCACCTTGTGGTGTCTTCCTGACTTCTCACCTTCACCTTGTGGTGTCTTCCTGACTTCTCACCTTCACCTTGTGGTGTCTTCCTGACTTCTCACCTTCACCTTGTGGTGTCTTCCTGACTTCTCACCTTCACCTTGTGGTGTCTTCCTGACTTCTCACCTTCACCTTGTGGTGTCTTCCTGACTTCTCACCTTCACCTTGTGGTGTCTTCCTGACTTCTCACCTTCACCTTGTGATATCTTCCTGACTTCTCACCTTCACCTTGTGGTGTCTTCCTGACTTCTCACCTTCACCTTGTGGTGTCTTCCTGACTTCTCACCTTCACCTTGTGGTGTCTTCCTGACTTCTCACCTTCACCTTGTGGTGTCTTCCTGACTTCTCACCTTCACCTTGTGGTGTCTTCCTGACTTCTCACCTTCACCTTGTGGTGTCTTCCTGACTTCTCACCTTCACCTTGTGGTATCTTCCTGACTTCTCACCTTCACCTTGTGATATCTTCCTGACTTCTCACCTTCACCTTGTGGTGTCTTCCTGACTTCTCACGTTCACCTTGTGGTGTCTTCCTGACTTCTCACCTTCACCTTGTGGTGTCTTCCTGACATCTCACCTTCACCTTGTGGTGTCTTACTGACTTCTCACCTTCACCTTGTGGTGTCTTCCTGACTTCTCACCTTCACCTTGTGGTGTCTTCCTGACTTCTCACCTTCACCTTGTGGTGTCTTCCTGACTTCTCACCTTCACCTTGTGATATCTTCCTGACTTCTCACCTTCACCTTGTGGTGTCTTCCTGACTTCTCACCTTCACCTTGTGGTGTCTTCCTGACTTCTCACCTTCACCTTGTGGTGTCTTCCTGACTTCTCACCTTCACCTTGTGGTGTCTTCCTGACTTCTCATCTTCACCTTGTGGTGTCTTCCTGACGTCTCACCTTCACCTTGTGGTGTCTTCCCGACTTCTCACCTTCACCTTGTGGTGTCTTCCTGACTTCTCACCTTCACCTTGTGGTGTCTTCCTGACTTCTCACCTTCACCTTGTGGTGTCTTCCTGACTTCTCACCTTCACCTTGTGGTGTCTTCCTGACTTCTCACCTTCACCTTGTGGTGTCTTCCTGACTTCTCACCTTCACCTTGTGGTGTCTTCCTGACTTCTCACCTTCACCTTGTGGTGTCTTCCTGACTTCTCACCTTCACCTTGTGGTGTCTTCCTGACTTCTCACCTTCACCTTGTTGTGTCTTCCTGACTTCTCACCTTCACCTTGTGGTGTCTTCCTGACTTCTCACCTTCACCTTGTGGTGTCTTCCTGACTTCTCACCTTCACCTTGTGGTGTCTTCCTGACTTCTCACCTTCACCTTGTGGTGTCTTCCTGACTTCTCACCTTCACCTTGTGGTGTCTTCCTGACTTCTCACCTTCACCTTGTGGTGTCTTCCTGACTTCTCACCTTCACCTTGTGGTGTCTTCCTGACTTCTCACCTTCACCTTGTGGTGTCTTCCTGACTTCTCACCTTCACCTTGTGGTGTCTTCCTGACTTCTCACCTTCACCTTGTGGTGTCTTCCTGACTTCTCACCTTCACCTTGTGGTGTCTTCCTGACTTCTCACCTTCACCTTGTGGTGTCTTCCTGACTTCTCACCTTCACCTTGTGGTGTCTTCCTGACTTCTCGCCTTCACCTTGTGGTGTCTTCCTGACTTCTCACCTTCACCTTGTGGTGTCTTCCTGACTTCTCACCTTCACCTTGTGGTGTCTTCCTGACTTCTCACCTTCACCTTGTGGTGTCTTCCTGACTTCTCACCTTCACCTTGTGGTGTCTTCCTGACTTCTCACCTTCACCTTGTGGTGTCTTCCTGACTTCTCACCTTCACCTTGTGGTGTCTTCCTGACTTCTCACCTTCACCTTGTGGTGTCTTCCTGACTTCTCACCTTCACCTTGTGGTGTCTTCCTGACTTCTCACCTTCACCTTGTGGTGTCTTCCTGACTTCTCACCTTCACCTTGTGGTGTCTTCCTGACTTCTCACCTTCACCTTGTGGTGTCTTCCTGACTTCTCACCTTCACCTTGTGGTGTCTTCCTGACTTCTCACCTTCACCTTGTGGTGTCTTCCTGACTTCTCACCTTCACCTTGTGATGTCTTCCTGACTTCTCACCTTCACCTTGTGGTGTCTTCCTGACCTCTCACCTTCACCTTGTGGTGTCTTCCTGACTTCTCACCTTCACCTTCTGATGTCTTCCTGACTTCTCACCTTCACCTTGTGATGTCTTCCTGACTTCTCACCTTCACCTTGTGGTGTCTTCCTGACTTCTCACCTTCACCTTGTGATGTCTTCCTGACTTCTCACCTTCACCTTTTGGTGTCTTCCTGACTTCTCACCTTCACCTTGTGGTGTCTTCCTGACTTCTCACCTTCACCTTGTGGTGTTTTCCTGACTTCTCACCTTCACCTTCTTATGTCTTCATGACTTCTCACCTTCACCTTCTGATGTCTTCCTGACTTCTCGCCTTCACCTTCTGATGTCTTCCTGACTTCTCACCTTCACCTTCTGATGTCTTCCTGACTTCTCACCTTCACCTTCTTATGTCTTCATGACTTCTCACCTTCACCTTCTGATGTCTTCCTGACTTCTCGCCTTCACCTTCTGATGTCTTCCTGACTTCTCACCTTCACCTTCTGATGTCTTCCTGACTTCTCACCTTCACCTTCTGATGTCGTCCTGACTTCTCGCCTTCACCTTCTGATGTCTTCCTGACTTCTCACCTTCACCTTCTGATGTCTTCCTGACTTCTCACCTTCACCTTCTGATGTCTTCCTGACTTCTCACCTCCACCTTCTGATGTCTTCCTGACTTCTCACCTTCACCTTCTGATGTCTTCTTGCCTTCTCACCTTCACCTTCTGATGTCTTCCTGCCTTCTCACCTTCACCTTCTGATGTCTTCCTGATTTCTCGCCTTCACCTTCTGATGTCTTCCTGCCTTCTCACCTTCACCTTCTGATGTCTTCTTGACTTCTCACCTTCATCTTGGACTCTATATAAAGCTTCATTTTCATGCTTCAGCTCTAATTATTAATAATCACAATTTTTCAAGGGGTGGGGGAGGGGGGTTGGGGTAAGCCAGCAGAAGGCCTCAATCAGACGACCAGAAGCTCCAGTGACGAATTGTCATGTGACTAAGAGCAACGTCAGGAAAGAACTGTTGTTCGGCTTCCTGACCGATCATACGTGACCCAAGCTTCAGGTTCACGTTGTTAGAGACTATGGAGGCAAAGTATTCTCCACTGTCTGTTCCAGACTGATGGACCGATCACATCTTTACCGCGGTACTACTCCCGTTTTTTCTATATTTATTCTCTGTATTTGACTGTAGAAGCCTTCCACGTAGGCGGAACGTTTCAAAGCTTAAGATAGCCAGATGTTGGCACCAACCTTGTTAGCAGATAACCACAAATTGGTTTAAAGAGACACGTGAACAAACACAAGGACAAACAAAAGTAAGAACGTATTAGAAAACGTTTGGGTCTTGAGACCTTGATAACTTCTAACATATACAGGCGGAGAGTGAGGTGTGAGTGACGCATGGTGACCTGAGTGAGGTGTGAGTGACGCATGGTGACCTGAGTGAGGTGTGAGTGACGCATGGTGACCTGAGTGAGGTGTGAGTGACGCATGGTGACCTGAGTGAGGTGTGAGTGACGCATGGTGACCTGAGTGAGGTGTGAGTGACGCATGGTGACCTGAGTGAGGTGTGAGTGACGCATGGTGACCTAAAGAATATCAGATTGAGATGAGGACGGGTAGACGATGAGATCACGTGTTGCTGGGTAGGTGCTGCTTCGCCTGCTTGACTATCATGTTTGCTAATGTTATTGAAATTTAGTAGCTTCCAGTATTATATCAATTGGTGTCGATGACTGCGATTATTTGTCGGATTGTATACAGTGTTGATAATTATTCTGTCTATAACTCGTGTGTACATCTTGTTTACTCAGCAAGATGAGGCCATCCGACTAATGCATCGAGAACTGGTTTTCTTGCTGGGTCATCTTTACTTTGCTATCAACAACACTGATTCCAGCACTTCTTTCTGTACCCACGAGACCAACCACTTCTCCCAACAGCTCAGGAGGTGAGTATACCACCACATAAATACCTCTGACTGAACCCACGATACCAGCCATTTCCCCCAACAGCTCAGGAGGTGAGTAATACCACATAAACACCTATGACTGAACCCACGATACCAGCCACTTCCCCCAACAGCTCAGGAGGTGAGTATAATACCACATAAACACGTATGACTGAACCCACGATACCAGTCACTTTCCCCAACAGCTCAGGTGGTGAGTATAATACCACATAAACACCTCTGACTGAACCCACGATACCAGCCACTTCTCCCAACAGCTCAGGTGAGTATTGTACCACATAAACACCTCTGACTGAACCCACGATACCAGCCACTTGTCCCAACAGCTCAGGGGGTGAGTATAATACCACATAAACACCTCTGACTGAACCCACGATACCAGCCACTTGTCCCAACAGCTCAGGGGGTGAGTATAATACCACATAAACACCTCTGACTGAACCCACGATACCAGCCACTTGTCCCAACAGCTCAGGGGGTGAGTATAGTACCACATAAACACCTCTGACTGAACCCACGATACCAGCCACTTGTCCCAACAGCTCAGGGGGTGAGTATAATACCACATAAACACCTCTGACTGAACCCACGATACCAGCCACTTGTCCCAACAGCTCAGGGGGTGAGTATAATACCACATAAACACCTCTGACTGAACCCACGATACCAGCCACTTCTCCCAACAGCTCAGGTGAGTATAGTACCACATAAACACCTCTGACTGAACCCACGATACCAGCCACTTCTCCCAACAGCTCAGGTGAGTATAGTACCACATAAACACCTCTGACTGAACCCACGATACCAGCCACTTCTCCCAACAGCTCAGGTGAGTATAGTACCACATAAACACCTCTGACTGAACCCACGATACCAGCCACTTCTCCCAACAGCTCAGGTGAGTATAGTACCACATAAACACCTCTGACTGAACCCACGATACCAGCCACTTCTCCCAACAGCTCAGGTGAGTATAGTACCACATAAACACCTCTGACTGAACCCACGATACCAGCCACTACCCCTAACAGCTCAGGATGTGAGTAATACCACATAAACACCTCTGACTGAACCCATGATACCAGCCACTTCTCCCAACAGCTCAGGAGGTGAGTATAGTACCACATAAACACCTCTGACTGAACCCACGATACCAGCCACTACCCCTAACAGCTCAGTGAATATCCTACTACTCCTATTAAGAGTGATTATAGTATCTGATTGGAAGAAACATAATTATAATAATTTTATAGTTACTAATCGTAATACTGTTAAAAAGAGCGAAGAGTTAGGTATTAAGAATGAAAATTACTGTAACTATCAAACCTTACCAGTGTGTCGGCAGTGGTGTTCTCACTACCACTATGGAAAAGCTTTCAAAGTGGGCTTAGGAGAGAAATTAAGTTCTGCTGGTACATACAGCGTGTAGTACATACAGCGTGTAGTACATACAGCGTGTAGTACATACAGCGTGTAGTACATACACCGTGGTCTACATATCCGGTTATGTGACCTGTGAGGGAGCCCACAAGGACCGGGCTCCTAATCCCTCGAGCACTAATTTGAAGTGTGCTACAACTTCCAGTCAAGGGAGGTGGTGTGAAGGAAGGTGGTGTGAAGGAAGGTGGTGTGAAGGAAGGTGGTGTGAAGGAAGGTGGTGTGAAGGAAGGTGGTGTGAAGGAAGGTGGTGTGAAGGAAGGTGGTGTGAAGGAAGGTGGTGTGAAGGAAGGTGGTGTGAAGGAAGGTGGTGTGAAGGAAGGTGGTGTGAAGGAAGGTGGTGTGAAGGAAGGTGGTGTGAAGGAAGGTGGTGTGAAGGAAGGTGGTGTGAAGGAAGGTGGTGTGAAGGAAGGTGGTGTGAAGGAAGGTGGTGTGAAGGAAGGTGGTGTGAAGGAAGGTGGTGTGAAGGAAGGTGGTGTGAAGGAAGGTGGTGTGAAGGAAGGTGGTGTGAAGGAAGGTGGTGTGAAGGAAGGTGGTGTGAAGGAAGGTGGTGTGAAGGAAGGTGGTGTGAAGGAAGGTGGTGTGAAGGAAGGTGGTGTGAAGGAAGGTGGTGTGAAGGAAGGTGGTGTGAAGGAAGGTGGTGTGAAGGAAGGTGGTGTGAAGGAAGGTGGTGTGAAGGAAGGTGGTGTGAAGGAAGGTGGTGTGAAGGAAGGTGGTGTGAAGGAAGGTGGTGTGAAGGAAGGTGGTGTGAAGGAAGGTGGTGTGAAGGAAGGTGGTGTGAAGGAAGGTGGTGTGAAGGAAGGTGGTGTGAAGGAAGGTGGTGTGAAGGAAGGTGGTGTGAAGGAAGGTGGTGTGAAGGAAGGTGGTGTGAAGGAAGGTGGTGTGAAGGAAGGTGGTGTGAAGGAAGGTGGTGTGAAGGAAGGTGGTGTGAAGGAAGGTGGTGTGAAGGAAGGTGGTGTGAAGGAAGGTGGTGTGAAGGAAGGTGGTGTGAAGGAAGGTGGTGTGAAGGAAGGTGGTGTCAAGGAAGGTGGTGTCAAGGAAGATGGTGTGAATGAAGGTGGTGTGAAGGAAAGTTGTGTCAAGGAAGGTGGTGTGAAGGAAGGTGGAGTCAAGAAAGGTGGTGTGAAGGAAGATGGTGTGAAGGAAGGTGGTGTCAAGGAAGGTGGTGTGAAGGAAGATGGTGTGAAGGAAGGTGGTGTCAAGGAAGGTGGTGT